>NW_019525001.1:120588-165234 GCF_002814215.2 Seriola lalandi dorsalis | reverse complement strand
ACAGAGAGGCCAGGATTCACACCTTAGTGTTAATCAGTCCTTTTGTTGTTACTTGTCCTATACAAGAAACAATCAAATATCATTAGACAGAGTCTTATTGTTACAAACTGGAGATTTTGCCTATATTCTCCAGTTGCCTGGTGTCCATTGGTTGATCCTCTGGAGCTGACCCTTTGACCTTTGGTTCTGGGTCTCTCTGGCATGCTAAAAGCATAGTCTGTTTGTGGGAGAAGGGTCCTTTGACTCTGTTACCTATCAATTTGATAGTTTGTGACTCTTCCCACCATCAAAGTGTCAACTGTGGGTCCGTAACTCTGCATGTCCTTACAATGAACTTCCTTAATGTCTTGTGACTGATGCCAGGCCAGGTATGTACGCTACACATGTATCCCATTATTGTCTACCAGTATTTTTCTGTTTTCCTGCCACTACATAGTATATACAGACAGGTGACATGGTGGATCAAGCTACTGCTATCAGAGCAGGGGCGTCCTTCTCTGCCTTCAAGGCTCTTCAGAGAGCACCTCCTCTCCTAACACCTCCAACACCCTCACATGTGTAATTCAGGGTGTCAGAAAGCAGACTACTCTTCTGCACCTCCTCTTGGATCTGTGTTCAAAATCTAGCCAGTGATGGGAAACTTTGGAGGGAGAGAGAGAGCGTTCCTATTGGCTGTTCTATACATCCCTTCAGATGGATGTATCGTTGAAGTGTTTCAGTTATACAGAGAACTTGTTGTACTTCTCTTGGACAGGTAACAGGCTGCTCACTTCGTTCTCCTATAATATCTAAATGTGTTGCAGTTGTTGGTTGTGAAGGTTGATTTAACATAAAAGCAGGCGATGAGTGGCTGTGTTGAATGTTGCCAATAGTTTAGCCTTCCGCTAACTGTAGCTCATGGCTGCAGCTGGGTTGCTTGTGCTGTGGGTGTGTATGAAGGGTGTATATGCCCGTTTTTCTAGAGTTGTTCTTACCTCAGCTTTAAGATGCTTTAGGGAAATGAGGTCCTTTTTGATCTGATTGGCTTCAATATTCAACTGTGATGGTTGCTCATTGTAAACACCTCATCAACTCTGCGTTTGTGTTTTTCTATTCAGTAAGTTTTCAGCATTCTATTCACATACCTCAGCCTTCATTGATGAATCAACCTGACATATCTGCTGGTGATGTCCATTTCATCATCATTTGTTACTCAGTTGAAGGTTGAACATTTTCTCTCTTAAAAAACGGTCTTTTGACAGAATGAATTCAGCTACAAACACCAGCAGCAGTGAAATGCTTGCAACACCATCTGTCCTTTTTTCACAGCAGCTCGCAGACCTCACTGTCGTGTTTTATCTCTTCATGATTTCCATTTCTTTATCTTTTGATCCTGCATCTCAGCTGGTGAGCTAAAGATTAAAGCCCCAACCTCTGAGCTATTAAAACCTAAAGAGGTATATGCAGTATGGCTTTTAGGGATGCACAATAAAGTTATATACTCAGCCAGGTGTATCTCAAAGCAAAAGGTCCTCTTTACATTAATGCACCCAACAATGACGATGGAAACAAAACACTGGCTTCCTCTATCAGACATCTGCCCTGAAATGATCATTTGTGCAGAAACAGCTCCTGCACAGTAATGTAAAAGCTGTACATTTACGTAGATGCATTAGTCAAGAATTCTTTCATGCAATTATTGAAAAAAAAAAAACCAATAAATACTTAATCTCCAGCAGGATGGACTGTTGCAGTGGTCACTGGTCTGGTTCTGTCTTTATTTGATTTGATTTTCCTCCTCACTGTGTTTTTAAATGATGTTTATATATATTTCTAAGCCTTACACAAAACTGAATTATGAATTATGACCTTTGTCGGTCAATAACAAGTTTCCATCGCAGTTTTGCACAAGCGAATTTTTAGAAAAGCTGACAAAACACAATTGCGAATGATCTGTGTTTCCATTGAGTGATGTTATGCAAATAAAGTTGGCTTTTCTCCTCTCGCAATATGATTCCAATTAAACGTGTCGACGGATTTAGAGCATCTGCTAATTGTTGGAATGACTGCATCCACTGCAATGGGAGCGTGTCTATGTTGCCACAGCCCTAACCCTAACTCTAATTTTCAAAAATTTCTGTGAAAAAAAAGTTCTAAGAAATGTGGGAACATAGGGCTGACCCCCACTGCAATAGCCGATGTAGTATTTAATCGAAGGCAAACCCTATATATCTGGCAGTGGCCAAGTAGCAGGGATTTTTGGGAGAGAATAGAATAGAAATTCACATGTTTGGAAACTAAAAAATGAGTAATGGAATTTCAAACTGTGCAATAAGCAGGTTAATGGAAACGCGGCTAGTCTGACAATGTTAAAGAGCCACAAATGGAGCAGGTCGGGTTTGATGGACAGTTCAACAGAACATCAGACATTATCATTAACACAGGAGTTTCGTATTGAAAGTTAACATTTGTGTCTTTTAACCATGACCGGTTCTGAACATTAGCCACATAGTTGTTTTATGGCAGAAACAAACAGCATTGAAGCATTATGTCATATGAGGCTTCAGTTGTCAGCTGAAGCACACTGACACATTGAAGTAGTATTTGACAGAAAAGGTGGAAAAATTGCAGTTTTTTCGTGAGAAATTCTCATGGATGCTGAGGAATAGGACTGTGGTGTATCCTGATGAGCAGCCAGCAAACCTCATCAACCAAATTATTTTTTTAAGATAAGAAATGTTTGATGACTTTAAAATGGTTCATAAGAGAAGCTTTGTGAGGATGATGAAGCTCTACAGAAAGACAACCTGCACACCTGAGCAGGCGGCCCTCGGCTGTTCTTGCTGCTGAGGTTGAAGCTGGTGGATCTATGCTGCGAATTACACGAGGTCAACAAACTACATGAAGAAATTACATTTGACCTTTTTCACTAGAGATTCTTTGGCATGTCATGGCAGGAAAAGCACAGGTGCACTGTAATTGAATATTGCACATGTTCGCTCACTTTCACAGATTACTGTCTGCAGGGAAAAAAGTTGTCCCACCCTAACAGATACAAGAAACTTGTCAGGAGTGGAAAGAAAATATCAAGCTTGTGTTTGTAGGTTTGGTTTAACCAGGCAAAATAAGCCAAAGCACCTGTGTAGGTAGAGCATGGGTGTGTGGGTCCTTAAAGAAATTAAGAATTTTTTATCATTGGCCCAAAGGTGGTGCGGAATTGTTTTATTTTGCTTTCTATCTTTTTTTATCATGATTTTGCTCTTGCAAATATTGGGGCGAATTCGTTAAAGTTTCCTAAATTAATTCTCCAGGGGTAGATGGATACTAAACTGCTAGTTTTGCCTGCTAGTCGGGAAAGTTTAAAACTCATGTGCCACTTGAAGCAGCTGTAAGTGAGAAGAGGAAACCAGGCGTTGCTGGATCAGCACACTGAGAATTACTGCGCTGACATTTTCCTAAAATATAATCCCTTCGGAGACGAACGGTAAAACATCAGAACAGAGCTGTGTGATAAAACATGAACAGCAGCTGTATAAGAGCGTCACCTGGCCCGGGCCACGTTTCATTCCATTGAGGAAAACCGAAAGACTGCAATAAAGACCAATCAAGAACCCAGCAGAGGCAGGTATGTGCACGCACGCACGCACGCACGCACGCACACACACACACACACACACTCCAGCTCCTGAGTGTCACTTCTCATATTGACAGAGATTGAAGCCTCCTGCTGTACAAATAGACTCCTCCAGTCTTTGTTGTCAAGTAACCAAGAGGTCAAGTTCAATCATCCAAGAGACGCTCCGCTGATTGGTTTCTTCTCTCTTGCACTTTGGACAACTGTCGAAAAGGTCTCGAGCAAATAAATCGGTCCTAAGCTTTTTTTAAAATTGTGGAGACTTTGAAGAGGCGACTCCAAGCAGCAGACAGAAAATTAGCTGTAGCACTCAGATTTACTGGTAAGACTTTGGAGCCTATTTTTCAAGACAAAACCTTCTCTTGTCTTGTTGTACAGACCTCCAACATGATGTTTCAAGCTCTGAGAGAACTTTCTTAACCTTACACTGTACAGATAAAACATCTGGCCAGGAACAACCGCTTACAAATTACCTTCTTGGTTGACACAGACTAATAAAACAATGTAAATAAAGCTGATGTGGAGAACTTGTTAGCAAACAGTTGCCCATTTACACATCCAGCAGACACAGAGCAGAATCTTAGTCCAATATTCAGTTTCATTTACCCAGAATTTAGTCTCTGCCAGCTCCTGAACTGAAAAATGAAGCCAACACTGAAGAACCAAAACCTGCAGTTCCTCTAATGACCACCAGAGTCTGGCTCCAACAGTGAGTCAATCCCCAAAGACTCCCATGTTAAAATGTCCAACTTTACAGCAGAAATAAACATGTTTACAGCCTGATTCAAAAACAGTTTTGGTCTCTAGAGCTAATTTCCTCCTTCATGACACCTGTTTATATAACTCACCTGTTTTTTTTATTTCTTATTAAGGCTTAAAGTTATGGAGAATTGAGGGTGTGGCCTCTTTGAGTGATAGGTGGGTGAGCATAGGTTTGCCGCAAACCGGCATTTACCGAAGTATCAGCTCCACACACGCCCCTCCTCTCTGCCCCTTTGGATTGCTGGGAGTTAGGGGCGGAGTCAGACACTGCCAAGATGGCAATAGTAGAGCAGCTCACGCTGAGCTTCAACACCGCTCTTCAAAAACCTGTGGGTGACGCCACAGAGGCTACGTCCATCCGTCCGTCTATGGAAGCTGGTGATAACAATTTGTGCAATTGCCTTTTATGTGACAAGGGGTCTTTTTTTCATTGCTACTATCAGAATACAAAGAATGCAAATTCAGAAGGGATTAGTGAAAAGTGTTTTTTTTTTTCCCCCTTCTTTTTTTGTGGAGGCAGAATTTTTCATCGAATGTCTTAACATTGTGAAATGTGACATTTTCTCATGAACAACTGTATTTATTTGAATGCTACACATCTGGCACATGTGTAGCGTTAACGCCATATTTTAGAATTTACTCTCGTTGAAATGGGGCACCAGTCCTCAGGGAGGACAACAATGAATTACTTCCAATACTTGCCAAATTTATCAATCTCATATCGGAAGCCATGACTTCTCGATTCAACGGATCTCCAGTCTCTACGTCAAAAGAATACAACAGGACAACAAGTGGGTGTAAATAAAGGACTTTATTAGCTAAACTACTATCTACAGAGTAAATGCAAGGTGTAATAATCATAAAGATGAAAATAATAATGAAATGAGCAGTGTGTGAGATGGCGTTGACCAGATGACTCTAAAGTTGTCACAATCTTCAAAAGGGAAAACTTGATGATGATTAAAAGTTACAAAATGACTCTGAGGCACTTCTGTTGCTTTGGTTCAAAACAACAGAAGAAAACTGTTTTGGTGGAGCCGGGACTCTGAGCTTTGAGCAAAGTTCTCAGCTTCTAGCATCTTCTAGCAGTTTCCCCGGCATCTAGCTTTGTTGAGTTTCTTCTAACTTTTAACTTCTGAACCCTGAACTGAACTTCTGACCAATGTGTGAATTGTTCACGACTGTTTTATCCCCTGGGCGCATGTTTCAGGGGCATCACCCATCTTCTCCTGTGTTTCCACTTGGAGAAGAGAGTAATTTTCCACTGAACTTTAGAATAATTTAAATCTAGAGTTTACTTATAAACTCGCACATCCGTCTTCCACCATGACCATTAAACATTAAGTGAAATAACACTAATTGCACTAATAATAGCAGAGAGGAGTAATACGAGTGTTGATTTCATATTACATCCTTCAAACCTGGAATTAATCATGATACAAGTGGTTAACTGATCAAACAACAATATAAACATTTCCCAAAGCTAAGAGTCTATAAATGTGGATTACACAGCAGTTCTTTGACTGTAATAATAATAATATGCACATTCTGGATGTCATGTAGTGTGTTACCTTGTGTGAAGGATGCTGACAGTCTGGTCACATGAAGGACAATGGTCTTATAGTTTACATGTTACATTTCAAAAATTCTATGGGATAGAAGTTTGGGATTAAACTATTACATAGGAACATCTCATGAGTTAGAAAACAGTTAGATAGTTAATTTTACATTCATCCTCAGATCTGTGTCTGTGAAGAGAGTTCTGCTGGTCACTACCCAGGATTGGAATGTGGGTTGTAGTTTATGACTCTTATCTAGAGAGGGACAGAGGAAGGGAAGTTGGTGTGTGTGTGTGTGTGTGTGTGTGTGTGTGTGTGTTCATGCATGGCAGAGACAGGCCAGGATTCACACCTTAGTGTTAATCAGTCCTTTTGTTGTTACTTGTCTTATACAAGAAACAATCAAATATCATTAAACAAAGTCTTATTGTTACAAACTGGAGATTTTGCCTATATTCTCCAGTTGCCTGGTGTCCATTGGTTGATCCTCTGGAGCTGACCCTTTGACCTTTGGTTCTGTGTCTCTCTGGCATGCTAAAAGCATGGTCTGTTTGTGGGAGAAAGGTCCTTTGACTCTGCTTCCTATCAATTTGATAGTTTGTGACTCTACCCACCATCAAAGTGTCAACTGTGGGTCCGTAACTCTGCATGTCCTTACAATGAACTTCCTTAATGTCTTGTGACTGATGCCAGGCCAGGTATGTACGCTACACACGTATCCCATTATTGTCTGCCAGTATTTTTCTGTTTTCCTGCCACTACATATATACAGACGGGTGACAAATTAAAGGAAAAACCAATCACCAGATCTCAACCCAACACCTGTGAAAGATTTTGGACCGATGTCTTAGACAGTGCTCTCTAATTTGTCACCTATATATAAATGTGTGCAATTCCCCTTTAATAAACTTCCACATATCCATGTTAAATGCAACACTGACATCATCAAGCACACACATGGGATCAGCACATCCAGGGGAATATGTCAGATGCCACTACATGGTGTTGCCTTTGAGATTCCTGTGCATGATGATGATGAGATCAGCTGATTATTGTTTTATTGTCATCTCTTCAGTCAGTACAATTTCTATGTTCTGTGGCACTGTGGCTTTCAAATTGCCCGTTATTTCTTTTACATGTACCAATTTTCTGAGTCTCAGTTGGAAGCTGATGGTGATGGTGATGGTGATGGTGATGCGAGCGTGACGCTGTTGCACTTAAGTCTTGACACAAATGAGAAAATGAGGAAGGCAGTCTGTCTGAGAGTCAAATCGACCACCTGAGCCCACAGACAGACTGACCTCAATCTGAGCATAATGGGGAGAACACTGATGTGAGATGACAAGCGGAGATGGGGAGGACGCTCCTCTGTTACGGCGGGAAAATGACGACGTCTGATGAACTGATGAAAACACACAACAAACCCTGATGTGAAACGGTAAGCAGGTGATGAGAAACAGCTGATTTAGAGATTGTTCTAAAACAACGTGTGAGTCAGACTTAAAATAGTCCAAAATACTGGACACACACACACACACACACACACACACACACACACACACACACACACACACGCTCACATTAGTCTATTTGTGAGACCTCTCCATCCTCTCCTTCTGAAGAATGGTAGTTTACATTTTATTTGACATTATTTTAATTTCCTTTCCAAATGGCACAACTGAGTGGTTTTCAACCTGATGTCCAATCAGCAGGAAGACACTGATCATCAGTGCCTATCAAAATCATTACAAATCACCGTCTTTATGGTAAAGGTGTACTTGTACTTGCAGAAAACATATTTATATTTTAGAGAGGATAATCTGGAAAGCATTAAAGATAAAGACTAATCTTTAAAAACAACTCACAATTATATGTTTTCATTTTTTTTTTAAGGGGTTGCATTAATTTCCTAAAACAGCCACTCACTGTAGTTTTTAATAAACAAACAGGAGGACATAGTGTTTTTGTTGAGGATTATTTTCAGCAGTGGATTAATCTAGAATTGGTGCTATGGTGAGTGTTTGATATATTTTATTTTATTCCGCAGAGCCATAGAAGTGTTCTTTTGTCAGACTTTGAAACACACAGTTTCTTGATTGTAGGAGACCTACAGTGCTGTTTTGTTGTTTTTTTCATGTGATTTTTTGAAAACAAGAAGAAATACAAAATAGTACCAGAGTTTTTATGACTGCAAAGTCATTCGACCCGTGGTTCACAACAAAAATGCGCGAGTGTAGGAGGGGGACACTCAGACGCTCTTGACAGGACACAAGGATGTTAATGGGCACAAATTAGCCGCCGGACGCTTCAAACCTTGAATCCTGCTGTTAAAACGGAGCCTCTCTCCGATGGACCTTTTGTCCTGTATAATGACCGCATCACTTAGTCCTCAGACAGCCTGGCAAAAGTACAACAAGGCAGAGGCTGGGTTTCACCAAGGACTCATCCCTCCTTGTGCTCCAGCTGGTTCAGGCCATACGTTCCTGATACCTTTATCTCGCAGAAAATAAAAGATGATGAAAGTTAATGCCACGTGAAAACAGATGCAGATATTCTGCAAAGTGTGCAGAAGCTAAACTGAGTAGCCGGGCTGATTTAGAAGGAGTTATTCCCCACCGCAGTAAAGAGAGAGTCAGCTGTCACCTCGCTTTATGTCAGCCATATTTAAGACCCTTAAATGGTCAGTGCTGTTAACGTATTGGCTCTCAGGAATGGCAGACCATAAAGGTGATAAAAGGCACACACTGTTTATTATGGCAACATTCAACAGACAATATATATGGACTTCCAGCTTTTAATACTTCGATCCCCACGGCTTCGAACCTTTGAGCCCCCAACTTCCTGTTGATTGATGCTTTGAATAATATCAGTAAATATTTCAGTTTAAAATAAAAGTGGATTATTGTTGTGTTGCCAACAAGCTGTCCCTGTATGTGTTTGAATGTGTGAATGTCCACGCACTACTCCTTGTATCCTGAGCATCCTCAGCAGTGACGGCAGCTTTTAACAAGTGAACAAAAAGGTAGCCACGCTCCTTATCCTCCATGTATAATAGATGATGTTGGCAGGTGGACCAGCTCTGAAACCCAAACAGCGGGGAGAGACCGGCTGACGACGAGCCGAGGACTGAAATATTTAGTGCTGCTCGGAAACACCGGAATTTGTGTGACGTTTGTACAAATAAAGACGTTTAAGTGCTGCTTAAATAATGTAAAGAGATGATGAGGCGCAGTGGTGGGAGAGCCAGCTGGGAAGGTCTGTTGTTTGTTTACACGCAAAACAGGCTTTTACAGATTCAAGATGATTTAGTACACACACACACACACACACACACACACGATGATGAAGGTATAATTGATAAAGGTGAGCTCTCAAACCCAGTTGAGTTGTGATCAGGTTCAATGAGTGCACACAAATGTGTAGACGCCTAAAAGGAGCTGTTGGTAAGTTTCTCTGCGGCTGAATGTTGTTTCTTGCCGAGAGCTGGTGCTGGTGATCGTCGTTCGATTACAGCTTCAGGCATTGTTTCATTTCCAAGGTGAGGTTATAATACGTTCCTCTGGGCAGCTCTACTTCTTCAGGGTAGATGAGTCACCATCGGAATGTGACGAGATGGGCCGGGGCTAGCTGGTTAGCATGCTAACGTCAGTAGAAGATAAGACAGATGAGACGAAGACCGGAGACAGGTGCGAAGAGGAATGAAGTTTGATGCTGAACTCACAGTGTTTAGTGGTAAGTAAACAGCTGCTAATGCTAAATGACAAAACTTACAAACAGCTCCTTTAAAGACTTTTCTTTTACTCCCTGGTTTACAGTAATCAGTATCAACCAACTGCTGCACAGCTGCAAATCTTTAATGTCACCGTTATCAACCTATGTGTTATATCCCAACATTGTCTGACCCTGGTTTACACTAAATGATTCTTTTCTTCGATATGTTTGCTTGGCAGCAGTGGTGTGGTTAAAGTTAAGGAAAGACTGTGACTGTTATGTGAAGCTCTGTGAAACTCGAATGCATGTATGCAGGTATATGGTGTATACCCAATTAATTTTCAGTTTGCACAGAGCCCCTTCTAAATCCCCTCTGATGCGCCTCATCATGCTGCAAGACATTTTTCTTCCAAGAATGATGAAGACATGACTCACCTTACTCCGCCTCTGATTGGCTAGTACTCATTGTCCTCATGACAGTAGGCTGAACTCTAGGCGTCCTTGAAAATAGCGACATCTCTTTCGTCAGAATTTAAAAAAAAAAAAAGCTTTGGACTGTAGATTTAATTGCCAGATAAGAGATGAGACGTTTAAGGATTCAGAGTGGCACGAAAAACTGCAAGTGAAACTGAAAGTGTGTGTTCCGTATGTTCAGATCTGACTCTGAGGATAGGAGTATGAGTTTTACAGTGCATTAACTTCCTCTCCGCTGACTGTGCTGATAAGTGGGCCTAATCATCCAGACCACCTGCATGCACCTGTCCCTTCCACCTTTCTCACCCCCCCCTCACAGTTTGATGACCCCTGAATTATTGTATTAACCACGTAGAAATGAAGCTTACATTTCTAGTTCTTTCGTTAGAGCACTCTTTAATGTGTTATTTTCTAGGTTAACATAAATCTATGTGAATAACTGCAGGAAAACTCTAGTGTGAGGGAACCGATTCAATCACAGCAATAAAACAAAATCTTTCCAGTTGAACAGATTATCACTGATGCACATTTTTATACATAAAAGTAAACAAAGAAAGAAGTCAAAAGGAAAATAAAGTTAGAAAAGCAGTTAGATGACTCAAATAATCCTGAATCACTCTCTGCACTCTCAGCAGGTCTCAGATCTTCTGTGTTGTGTTTTTGTGTGTGTGTGTGTGTGTGTGTGTGTGTGTGTGTGTGTGTGTGTTTTGTGTCCTCATGCTCTGTTGGTTCTCTTTATAAAATCAAAGCTACAAAGTGAGTCACACACTCCAAACAAACCTATTAATCTTTAAAGAACAGCATTTGACTATTACCAGTAATTATCTGTCTCTCTTTGACCTTTTTGGTGATTTACCTCAAAATGAGAAGAAAAAGGAAATGATATGGTTCAGAAACATTGTCCACAACAGCACAAAGCCACGAAGTTTACTGATACCTATAATCATTGCAGCATATTATTGCAAATTCTCTCATTGTTGGTGATTGTTTCGCATGTTTTCTGCGATGAAAGCTGAGTTGTGATGGTCAGTGCTCAGATTCCATCCTTCACTGTTCACCCCATAAATATTAATATCCTCCAGGAATTGACACTTATTAGTGAAAACCCAGTTGAGACCATGTCCCCAGTTTGGTTACTGACCCCTGGTTACCTGGTGGTGCCCAAAAATGATCAATTGTACTAATAAGTTTTTATGAATATTAATAATTATCCTTGATAAGTGTTTATCATCAGCCAATTACCAAACCTGCCCCTACCAGCACACAGCATTAGCCTGTAGTGAACTCAAGCTACCAACAAAATTACAGGAACATAAACCTGGGAGTCTCACACTGACGTTCACCTTGGTAGAAAACTCTACAAGAAAACACTTTGTAGAAAAAGCTACATGTTTATACAGGTCCTTGTGTGCGGTTAGGACGATTTTTTTTTTTTTTTTTTACTTATTGAGGACAGTTTTTCAGTTCTTCAACAAGAAACAGAGCTGCTCCAAGGATAAATACTTCACCTTTTCTCCTCCTCTACCCTTTGGAGGAGTTGTTAAATGGGTCTCCTGAATTTTTCAAAGACGTTTCTGACCATGTGGACGAAGAAATATTCAGCGTGCTGTTCAATAAAAAAAGATGTAACCGCTGTGAACTGAGATTTAAGGTGAGCACAGAAACTTTGCTCCCTGGATGTGAAAACAAACACACACACATCTTTCTGCAGAGTGAAGCCAAAACAGCCTGGTCAAGGAAAAATACAAAAAAATATCTGAAGAGAGGACTTCATCATTATCATGTATCTTTCTTTACTATAAAACAATAAGTTATTGTGTGACACCTTAATGAATTGCAAGTCCAGTTTGTACAAAAGAGTACACTAAGATCTTCAAGACAGCTTCAAGTATAGCCGCAACTCTTTTGTGCTCAAAAGAAGCAAGACGCTGAATCAGCAAACAAGCAGGTTTAAGGCCTGACAAAGCCAAGCAAAGTCACTTTAGGTAGTTTCATTCTGTTCGAGGATCGAGACCAAGCCCACACTTTTCTTCGTTACAAAGCCTGAAGTGTTTCAGTGATTGCTCACTCAAAGCTCTGTCATTTGTCCTCCCTTCATCAAGCGGAAGCAAAACTCTTTGTGTATGGGCTGGCTGTCTCCAGTGAGTTTAGTAGTTTATCATAAGTGAAAGGCCATGCCCACTTGCACCAATCAATATGGCACTTCAGATTTTCTTTAGGACTTGCCCCCAGAGCATGCACACCAATTTTGGTAAAATTTTGTAGACCAGTTTTTCAGATAAACATCTGTGGCTCAAAATGCTTATTCCCAATCACGGCCTGAAGGTATTTACAAAGATTTTTGACAATTGGACAAATGCTTAATGAGATGAGTCAAAATTTGCTAAGCCCGACCCTTTGCGGTTGATGGCGGCCATGTTTTTTGACTGATCATGCTCATTTATTCTAGAAATGTGTATCTCAGTCCCCTAAGGCTGTATACCAATTGTATTGTTGCTGAAGTCAAAAGAGGAAAGTTCTATTCATTTTACAGTTTTTCACATTATGCTAATTAGCTAAGAATCCATCACGGTGACCTTTGTTATCGCAGAGGCTTTTTGTAGGTTATATTAACTTGTAGGTGCCTACCCTAATGACTTTCTACTATACATAATTACTTCTATATGTGAATATACTTAGAGCTGTGGTTGGGTGTTCTTCTGGTCTACAGTACTGTGTTACAGTGATATCAGTGTTGTATTATTGCTGCCATTTCCACTGTGTCTCTCAAAGCATCCTCTCTCTTCTGAGTCACACTCAGGTGACAAGATCACCCTTTAATGATGGTGGATCTCAATTGATTTCTGGGTTACCGGCTGAAGGACAGAGCAGCAATGATGAGAGGAGGCAGAATTAATTGAATGGAAAGGACTCGCTGCTTTCAGCCGCCCGTCACTTTTGTGACCTCAGGAACCGAGAGGTCACATTAAAGCTCTCATGCTCCTTCAGCCTGACAAATAAGAGAGGGTGTCTCAAAACACTGGGAGTGCTATGCTTTACAAGGCTTACCATCATTAAGAAATGTGTTCTTTACAACCCTTCACCTCTGTGGTCTCGGACTATACTGCACTGTACCAGTTCTCTGCAGGGCCATTAAAAGGCCACATTGATCATCGGTTCCAACCTATTTTCAGATGCAGGATATAAACATGAGACAAGGCAGACAAACAGTGAAACATCTATATATATATATATATATATATATATATATATATATATAAATATAAAAATTGTCAGACACAATAAGCCCTCATCAGGTCTTACAAGAAACTGACAATGGAGAAGTCATCACAGCTCTATTGTTTAAAAAACAAATGTTAGAAATTGAGAAAACTGCTAAATTTATTATTGATTCTGTTGACCAGTCTTTTTTTATTCACCTTTTGGCCAAGTTTTTTTTCCAGTATTCCAGATACTCAAGGTCTAATTATTTATTCAGTAGCATTCAAACCAGGTGATTCCAACAAACTTAGATGGTGTTGCTTACAATATGATGTAAGACTTCAAATCAATACGTTTAGTGATTCTCATGTGTATTCTCTAACTTTTCTGGGTAAACTCGTCAAACCTTCACTCCTTTTATTCACAGGCTTTTGGCATTTTCACTACTAGTCAGCACCATAGACTGTATATAAAGATAAATGTATCTGCTGCGACATCACCCACAGGTTTCTGAGGAGCAGTTTTGAAGCTCAGAGTGTGCTGATCTGCCATTGCCATATTGGCAGCACCTGACTCCGCCTACCTCCCAGCTAATCCAAAAATGGGCAGCGGAGCCGAGACAGTTTCAAACATATACTCACCCACTTCTCACTCAAAGGCAAGCTTAGCTTGTTAACTAGCTAATTAGCCAGTAAATTAATTTGCCTTGGATTAGCCTCCAAGCAAGACACCCAGCTGGGCTAACAATGCTGATGGAAACATACGGTTTGCTTGCCATAGTTATTAAACCATTATGCTCCAAAGTCTTAGTTCCACACCCCCCCCTCCCCTTTGCCCATTTTTGGATTGGATTTGGCGACAGCGAAGCAGCTCACTCTGAGCTTCAAAACCACTCTTCAAAAGGGTGATGTCATGGAAACTACGTCTGTCTTTATATACAGACTATGATCTGGTTGTAGACTCTTCTTTTATCTGCAGAGCACTTGTAAAGTGTCATCTTTGTTTTCGTCACACACCACTTAGTTTACTGATCTTCTTGAATGATGTTTGTCTTCAGATTTCACAGAGGTATGGTTTTAAGAACATGGGGTTAAGAAGGAAAAAGTTCAGTGACAACCTGTTGGTTTGAGTTATAAACCCGCTGAACAGATTTCTTCACAGGGAGCACTTACAGTTACCGAACGTCATCATGGAAGCAGTGACCCATGAATATCTCCATCTTCTCTTCCCGTATGTGCACAGGCACCATGTCAGCTATAATAACTACTAATGATGCATTTAACTGCTGAAGGCCTCTGATAACGTCTCTACGTCGTCACACGATTCAAGAAGAGAGAGCACCACTTACACTGTGCTTAATACACAATGACTACACACTGGTGAATATAGTGCACATCATCATTTGCTCTAAAGATTCTCATCGCAGAGTATCATCAGGATGTATTTCTAGCAGTGGGATCCATTTAACCATCTATTTTTCAGGCTGCTGATCCTGTTTGAGAGACTTTTGAGGGTAAATGATCATGAACTGCATTTTTATCACGCTTTTATCCAAAGGATTTAACAGTTTGCCTGTCATTCAGCCATTCACACCCACGCTCTTGTCTTGCTCAAGGACACTTTGACACGTGGAGCCGTGGATCAAAGTACTACACCTGCAACCAATGGATAATGAAAGTGATGGAAGGAGCTGAGCTACCATTAGCGCCAGTGAACTATTTATGCCTCAGATTATAGCCCACAATTGGCTGTGTGAGCTGTTTTCACTGTTGTGACAGCCATGGGCTGTATGACCTTGTTTTGTTTTGGCTTGTTCCTGTTTCCTGTGTTTTTTCAGTCACTTCCTGAAAACCTGATGGATTTCACCTGAGTGGAGTATATTAAGGCTGGGAATTCAAAATGGCCTCTCTCTCTCAGCCCTCTTGGAAGGCTGGTGCCTTTCAGGCACCCAACTTGATTTTTGTTTGGTTGTATATTGTGTTTGGTTAAGGCTTTAGTTTCTGTACATGCTTAGGTTAACTTGAATTATCCTTAATGAATTTGTTGTCTTTAAATGGACGCTGTGTGAACCTCTCTTCTTGGTTATGCTCCTAAATGAGCCGAGCATAACACTGGGCACTACGATCATTTATACACTGAAGAACTGGAAGCACAACTCTGAATTATACTCTAATAAAGAATCCATGGACTCAGTGGGTATTTACAATGGAGCTATTTGTAAGTTTTCTCTGCTGCCGAAAGACGTTATAATACGTTCTCAGAGCAGCACTACGTCTTCAGGGTAGATTGGAGGCTTCAGTGAGTCGCTATTGGAAAGTTAGGGATTTTTCTTGAGAGGGCCCACCAGACGTCACGATGTGTCCTCTCTCACATTAATAGTTTACACTTTGTCATAATTATTGAAACTCAACATTTCCTACTGATGAGAAAAAAAGAGATAATGAACAAGACCTGTTGGCGTTAAAAAGAGAAAATGAGGGCAGCAGAATGATGCTTTTGAATCATTCCCTGTTTTTTTCCTCAATGCTGAAACCACACTCTTGCCTTTGCCAGGTGCATCATATGGTTTGTATGAAAAAATGTTTTCCATGCAGGTAACTGGTGACTACAGCTCTCAGATAAATGTAGCGGAGGCTGAATTAGAATGAAATAAAAGTATAGAGTAGCATAATATGGAAATACTCAAGTTTCTCATGATTATACTTAAGTGCAGTACTTGAGTATTTTAGCTTTTTGTTGGGGCATTTTTCCTTTAATTTGATAGTTGCAGTAAGAAAGAGACAGGAAAGTCAGGGAGGGAGAGAGAGAGAGAGAGAGGTGATGACATGCAGCAAAGGGCCACAGGCTGGACCTGAACCCAGGTCGCTGTGGTGCAGAGTAAGCCTAAATGGTACACGCTCTACCAGGTGAGCCACTGGGGCGCCCCACGTTCAGCACTTCTGAGTGATGGAGAACTTGTTTTCCCCTGACCCGCATCTTACTCACTCTTCTCACTTTCCGTCAGCGTCAGCGAGGACACATCGTGACGCCCGGTGGGTCCTCTCAGCTCCGGCTGTTGCCCTGCAGCTAGAGAGGAATACCCAGGAGAAAAAACCTTTTATCCTCCTTTCCTCATCCAGGGAGATGGGAGGATGTCATCCTACAGCTGCTCGGGACTGCTGCAGCCTAAGGACTTAAGAGCAACGATCTAGTCATTATTAAATCCCTGCCAGCTATCAATAAACACTTTAATATCGCCCTGCTAATTGTCAAGTCTCATGACAGCAGACACTTGTTTCTGCCAAAGATTTACTATTAGAGATGATTTAACTTCTGTTTTAATAAGTGAGTTGGGGTCAGAGTGAACAGCACTGATTCATTATAATTCATTTTCACCTGTTTCACCTTTTGACTCTCAGCTTTTGAATTACTGGACAGGTTTCTGGCATGTACTTAACTATCAATATCAATTCTGATTGTGGTTGACGATTTTTTCAGTTTCAATTTATTATTCAAGCTGAATCCTCTTATCAGGTGGTTCTCCCTCACACACACACACACACACACACACACACACACACACACACACACAAAAAAAAAGGCCCCATCTTAACTTTTGTCCTGGAAAGCAAAAAGGCTTCGAAAGAGGAAATAATGACAAGTGGTAGAAAAGCAGGTTTATATGGTTTAAACAGTCCTTGTTGATGTCACAGTATATTCTCAGTCATGTCCTCATTCAGTGACAGTGCAGACATTTTCACAATTGGCTATACAAGTATGTGGCGGGGTCCGCGAGGGGCAGAGTGACAAGTGTACCCCAACTGCCTGTGCGCATGTCCATCGATTTAATGGTGGACTGTTTTGAGTTTTCTTAAACAATGTGTATTGATTTTTACTCACAAAGACACAATCTCTGTTTCCTTGAGGTCTAACAAAAGTGAGTGGATCTCCTTCCTGTTAAACCAAGCGGATCCACAACAGTTTTCATCTGTATTTCCTCAAATAGTGGCCACCTGCAGAAGGTAAGATCTTTATTTGTAACTCCCTCAGATCATCCCAGTATTTCAGTACAAAGCCTTGTTTTGATCCCTTTGCACTTTTGTAGTTACTGCATTACACATTAATACAAACTGTTAAACTCTCCTCTGCCTCCTTTAGATATCATGGTACATGTTGATTTGCCATGATGGAGGTGAGGCTCAGTGAAATGGAAACGTAGCTCTGCTTCTGGGGAGCTGCAGCTCCTCTCTCCTTTACAGAGCTTTATAGTTTGTTTGTGTGTATGGACACAACTTTAGTGTCCTGGTTCGCTCTCACCGCTCTCATAGCATGAGACGTCTGACAGGTCAGTGTTGTGGCAAACAAGGAAAAAAAAAATCTGAATTTGAATCTGAATCATAACTGTCCTTTATAAACCTAACACTGAAGCTCTGAGCCTAAACATAACCACAGATAATATGAATAGAAATAGAAATATAACGTAAATATCCTTTGAGAAATTAATATCAGCAAAATGTTCAGGGTCCCCCCCCCCACATATATACACACTGGGAGACTTTCTGCTGAGTGACTGACAGCTGGTTGATAAGCTGTAATGATGGGTCAGCAGGCAGCAAGCACGCTCACTCTGTTTGATGAGTTATAATGAGAGACAGTGTAACGGCTGAATGTTCACACACACACACACACACACGTTTGATGAGACGTAATGATACGTCAATCAAAAGAGCTGTCTCTTGTATTTAATTTGCCTATTCCTTGTCTTTCTGTCTTCATTACAACTCTTGTTAGTTGGAGTCTCAGCAGCTTCTGGATCCTGGGGTCCAATAAAAACTTCATAACAAGCTTTTACACATAATATAGACTTAGCTAGCAGACAGCGCAATGTAATAAAAATTAATGGGGACATTTACGGGGCAGAAAAAAACTTAGAAGTCCTAACAGGTATGAGACATCTCCCTCTGTTTGTGTCTCACTTACTCTCTCTGACCTGATTTGCTTTTGTCTCATGGTCCATTATGTCTCTGAGGGTGTGTCTGCAACCTGGTCTTATAGCTGTTCTTATACCCTTGTGGTCCTGGCGAGAGGCAGAGCTGAGCGAGCGCTCTGACAAACTGCAGGACAAACCAGTCTTTATCCTTTAAAATGTTAGGGATTAAACTTAATTTATTGCCAATTAATTTAATTAACTTACCTTTTATTGAAATATAAAATCTTAAAAGATCTCAGTGTTAAATGCGTAATGATATTGAAGATATAAAGAGGATGTGAGGAGGAAAAGGTGCACAGTTGACTTTTTATTTGGTCATAAAGTGAAACTTTTTTTTCTGATAGGTTTTCATAAAGATGAACATCTTGTGTTTTGCACCATGAGTACATTTTACATTTGCACCTACAACCCCATTTGTATAGATAAAGGGAAGTGAACAATGGCCTCATGCCAGGAACACGTCGCTGAACTGCTGCCAGCTGTATACCTCTACATAGAGTCTGCAGGCTACTCGAATGTTGGATTTTCTTTTCATTATGAATTAATTTCTGATTTATTTTTGACAAAAAATGTAACTAAAATATATTTGTCATGTCTGACATTCAGATTCAGCCTAGCCACAGACAAACACAGTGAAAGGTGTTAGTTTTATGTAATGTCGCTGGTATGATGTCGATGTCTTTTCTCCTTCTATTTTTGCTGGGATCTGAGCGCGTCATGCGTGAATAATAGGCAAGACGCTGAATCTCTAGATCACACGACGCAGCCACAGGCAGTGTGTCCGCTCTAACCGGTTAACTTGGGCGCCAAAATGAAAAACCAAGACATCCCGCCATAGACACACACCAGTGTGTTCCCAGCATCACTCACTACATGTAAATTCTGTATCCACCCCTGTTAGCACTGCTAATTCTCTGAAACACTGTTTAAGAATCATGAGACCTCTTAGCACTGTCAAAAAAAGCAAGGTTTGATAAAGAGAAAAAACGTTTCCTGCTATCGTTGATTTTCAACAGCAGCAAGATTTGCAAAGTTTTGGTTTGTCCCCGTTATAAACCTGTCTGCCTGTATGCTCTTGTCCTGTTGTTTTTGAAGAGAAAGAAAAGAAGGCAGTTGCCTTGCAGGTAGGACAAACAGACAAACCAAATCCTCAACCTGGAGCCAAGGGCAGTCACTGCGGTTGCATGCCATGATGTTTCAGATTTAAAGAGGCATGCACAAGCTATGTGATGTGTTCCAGTCTTTACAATGTGATAATGAAGGTTTGCAAGTGTGCAAAGCCAAGGAAAATTACTTATTTTTTAAAAAGAGGCTTTGGGTTTAAATGTATTTATTTATATAATGATTATGTATTTATTTATATAATCATGTAATCAAACATGGGTTCTCCTTACAAGCATATCTGATTAGGCCTGTGGTGTCCCGCAGACTGACCATCTCTGCCTCAGCAGTGGTGGTAATAGGACTTTGTGAGGAGGATAATGAGAGCTCCAATCACTTAGTCTGAAAGGAGCAAATCCAGGCTCCATGGGAAGAGACAACAATCACAACTGATGGCAAGTGTGCACCACAAAGTTAATTTGCCTGTTCAGAATCTGCCTTTTTACAACAGCATTACACACATTCTTTTTTTTCCATTTAGTGGGGAATAGTTTTCTCTGATCCATTGGGTGCTGGGGAAACAACAAACTGATTCCATTTTAAAATTCATATTGATAATTAAAAAGGGAGGGCTCATAGTTTTCCAACCAGTCAAAGCTATTTGAAGTTGCTGATAATTATGTATACGAGCAGTAATGAGTGACCAATTTTGTGAGGGTTCCTTGGTGGCAAAAGAGCTCGATGCTGAGAGATGAGCATGAGGCAGCAGCTCATATACACATGTCTCTGCTCTGAAACATTTATAATAATCTTGACTCCATGAATGAATGGAGAATAAATCAGCCCAGTATCCCAGCAGAAGAATCAATTTTCATAATTCGAACAAAAAGCACTTTGACTCTCAAAGTGTTATGAAGCCAAACTCCCCATAACTGCTGTCAAATATCTAACGGGCTGAAGTTTCCCTCAAGGCTCCGACCTCTCCAAGAGCAAGACAAGATTACGGAGAGATGGAAAATAAAGATGGAATACCCCCCCCCCCCCCAATTCATGCCTTTGCCTGCTAACACTCAACCTCCTCTATCACCATCCCTTTCCCTCCTTTCCCCCCCTCCAACTAACGCAAATTAAAAGCCCCGAGCCGTGGTTTGATCCATCATTACCATAGATTACTCTAACATTAACAGATGCTGCCTCCACAGACCGAATGCCTTTTGCATGCAACACGACACTCGTGTCTTTTTATCTCGGGCCGACAGATACAGGAGGGTGAGCGAAAACTGAGCTATATAAAGAGCAGAACTTTAATTATGTATGCACAGGAATAATTAGTGGAAAATTTGATGCTGAAAATGAACTAAGGCACTTTACATAAGTACTGATTTGTAATGAATTGGAGTGTTATTCCCTCAAGAATTAATTGTCTGTTTAAGATTAATACTGTCAGTTTTGTAAATCCATTCTGACCTATATACTCAGTGTGGGAGGCTCAGCTCCAATATGTAATTAACAACAAGCATAAAAGTAGTCAACAACTTTTGTTTTCGTGGATTGGGAGGAACTATTACTGCTGGCTTTTTTTTTTTTCCCCACCACCTAACAGACTAGGGTTAGAAAGTAGCTTTTGGAAGTTTAAAGCTTAAGTTTAAAACATGCTCCACTTATAAATTGTTACCAGCCCAGCCTTCTCCTTTAAGGGCAGTGGTCTTGTAGGTTATCTGTGTGTGATGTGGTTATCAAGGTGTTATTGGAGGAAGATCTCGCTCATGTCTGTGAGTGAGAAGGTACCGCATGCCACAGAAAAACTACATGCTACAGGTAGTCAGTATAAAGTGTCAAGATATGCTTGCTTGCTGCCAGCAAGGGAGTAAAGTTGTTTGGAACATTACTTTATCATTCTTAAGTAGAGAAACCTGGAAGCTAGTTTGCAGCTAAGTTATGAGGCCAAACAACCTGGGCGCTGCCAACATGGTTCAGAGCCTTCGGCGGGTAGGAGGTAACAAAGTGATCAAAAGTTACACTTCTGCCATGATCATTTCCCGACTTGTAAGACTTTTCTTGATCAGATACACCACATGGATATCATTTTAGAAGACTGAAAATAGCCCTGTGTTAGAGGAATGGAAGGGGCTTCTTTGGTGGAGGGATGTTGAAATACGGTTATTCAAAGTAACCTACAAGCAATGTGTGTGTGCACGTATTTGAGTGGCCAACGCCATCCTTGTTTGATGACATCGTGTTGGGTTGAGGCAAAAGTTAAGCCAGGTTCAATTTGTTTTGCCGGACCTGCCCTGTGTCTGCTCTCCTTCTTCATCAGTGGAGTGGACCCATTGAAATGAATGAGGGAAACATGGCCTTAACAGTGGTGCCTCAAGATAAGGACATTTATTGATTCATCACTTGTTCTGGCAACAGAGAAAGGAAACTCAAAAACTCCCCTCAATACTGATATGGGATTAGCTTTTGGCTGACATGATGATTCCTATTGATTTTGGTGATCTGGCATTTTGGACTCCATCAGGCCCAGTGTCTCCTTCACCAACTATTTGGTTGATTACAAGATGCCTTGAGAAGTAATGTCTGGAATGCCATGAAATGTACTTTAGATAGTCATGTTCACCAGAGGATCAATTGTAATGATTCTGGTGACCCCTTGACCATTCCTTCAACACACCCCCAGGGCAATACTTTCACCTTTACACAGGAAAATTCCCAAGATGATGAACTATTCCATTTCATGTTAATTCCAGCACCACCGTCTGATCTAGCTATATTACATTTCAACATGACATCTATCTTCCAATGGGAACGATGAATATCCATCAACAACCTTCACAACTTCATAATTTTAGCCGCATTTCCTCATGATATGATGATGACCACTGTGTGTTGCAATCAAGGCTCTGAGAACAGGTAAATCAACAGTCAACAGTTTCCTGTTCTGTCAGATACTTTCACATTACAGGGCACAACGCTGCAGGCTTTATGGACTGCTGGCAGGGTCTTAAACTTTTTAATTTTGTCAACATGGGGTTTATTGAAATTAGAGATAAAGGAATACCAGTCCTACTGAACCCTGACTGATGCCACTGTGATCTGGACCCAGAATAAGTGGTGGTTAATGGATGAATAGGTGGCAGAAAAAAAAAAAAACAACTTTCCTGTGGCTTTAGTACGACAATGTCAGTTAAGGAAATAAGCACCAGAGATGGAAAGGGATGTTTTGAACTTGGGAGCACACTGGCCTAAAGGAGGGAGAGGGAATAATGTTAATAAGAACAAGCGTGAAACACACGATTGTCCCTCTTAGCTGTTTTTGGAAACAAGCTTTACAGAGGGCCTCTCATAATGACTTGTAGTCACCACACACAGGTCTGTACCTGCTTCACTGCATGCTCTCGTTAAAATATTTGTGCCTACTGTGAGATTCAGGTTTGTGATCAGATGCAGTGAATGTGCTCATGAAAAACACAAAGCAGAAAAACAGACTGAGTTAGAGAATGGGGAGATGGGAAAGGCTTTTGATGTTTCCCAATAAGCATCTTAGTTATGAATTAATAAATACAAACTGTAAGAAGCAAACCAAAGCAACACCAAACATTCTGCCCTTTGCAAAACCCAAGATTACATACAATGACAATGTTTTTGAATGTTCAGTATTGTTGCTATTAGCCACGCTGGAGGCATGACTCCCAGGATAACAATACTGGTTAATCTGTCCAAACTGAAACATCTCAACAAGTATGGATGGATTGCTATAAAGGTTTTGCACAAACATTCATGGTGCCCAGAGGATTAATTCTACTGACTTTGATCAACCCCTGATTTTACCTTTAGCACCTCCAGCAGGTATGTGTTCAGTTAACTAGTGATAAATCTCAACATCTACTGGATTGATTGGGGCAAATTTCTTTTTAGACAGTCATGGTCCCCAGATGATCTCTCCTAACAGTTTTGATGATCCTGTCATTTTTCGTCACATGGTTCAAGTCTGGAAACTATAATACTTGGTTCAGTTTAAGGAAACATGGTCTCAGATACGACTAAATGTCAGATACCACTACATATCAGCTTCCGTTTGGATAGAATATCGGTGGGAATGACGCTTTAGGAGTGGAAAATTAAGGCCAAATTGAACTCCTTCTGTTGCACCTTGTCTTTTGCAACATGTTGAGTCTCTCCCAAAGTTAGAATCATAATATTCTTTAGGTTCTTTTCCTGGAGTAGAACATATTTGTGCAACCATGGGGATGTGGTCTGCTTTGCAGTGTCCTCTACCTTTTTTTTAAAAAACCACTGATTACCTTGGTTTTGGTTTTCTGTCCAATTCCAGGGTTGTAATCTTGTTAAGCCCAAAAATGCAAGTCTATCAAAATTAAAGAACGTTACAAAACTCTTCCAGTGCCCCATCCTTTATTCACCAAAGACCAGAAACCTACTGTGGAATTTTTTCTTTTCATGTCATGTTTGATTTCCCACCAGCTTTCAGCACTGTTACATAAAAAGACCTTTATTTTCAGGTTATATAGCTCCATTTGTTGCAGAGTTGAGAAAATGCACCCTGAGTTTCTCCACTCTTGGCTTGATGTTGATGACAGAAAGTGGAAAAGTTTGTTGAGCCGATGTTGCAGAGGCTTGGTGCTGGTTACACAAGATTTAATCAAAGTAACAACAGCAGATCTGTTCTATGTACTCACACTTTGACAGTGCACACCAATCAAATTAGAGACGGCAGATGGAAAACATACCTACTGTAAAAAGAAGAAAAAAAAAAGTTAATCGTGTAAGAAGGGAATGTCTTCATACATGTGAGCTGTAGTAGATGAGAAAATGATAAGAATGAGACATTAAGCTTTGTTATGCTTTCCCATCACTGCCATCATTTTAATAAGATGGTATTTTTTTTCCATACAATTAGATTTCCTGGTAGTTGAAGAATGTATTATGAGATTGAAACAGACAGGGGAATGGATGATATGGGCATATCTCCACCAATCACAGTAATTAAAATACCACTGAGCATGGGTGTGTTGGAAGTTATTGACTTGGTCAGAGCTTGTGGTTGATAGAGAGCGTAAAGAATTTAAAACGACACTGATGGCTTTGCAGTGACACACCCATTAACGTAGTCAGGAGAGGGCTTACTAAAGCACTGTGGTTTAGTTTAGGAAAACATTGTTTCGGTTGAGTATTAAAACAGTAAAATGGTTCCCGTTTCCTGTTTGTTTTTGTCAACATCTTCAGTTTTAGTCAAGTTGGTCGGTTTATCTGGTCTCGTATAACCAGGTTTCCACCCTTTTACAATTCTGCTATAGAGAGCAAAATAACAGCACTTTGGCTTTTTTGCGTTTTTTTAAACCAATCACAATTGTCTTAAGCAGAGCTGACACCAGTATTTTTCAGTAACAATTGCCTTGCAAAATAGTGTCGCAGAGGGAACTTGCTTTGGTGTAACAATCCCCCGTGGGAAGGTGAGCACCGTCATCAAAATGCCAAAGAAAATGCCACAAAAAGCAGCAAAGACGTATGTGGACTGTGTGTTCACACGATCCAGATCTTCATCAAAGTTGTCATTTTCAGTGTGTCTCAAGTGTGAAAAGAATGTGACATTGTAAAAAAAGGAATCTTACATGAACCTACAGAGAATTGTTAGCTGAATTTGCAGCTCCCTTGGCTTTACAAAACTGTATAATGAATTTCAGCTCCTGGTTTATGTGTCTGGACCACAATGTTACAGTTGTAGTTCACTCTCACTGTTCTCGGAGTGTCATTATCAGCTGCAGCAGGCAGCTGTTTTCAGAGAGAAAGCTTTAAATCCACAACCTGCTCAGCAGCAAACAGCAGAAAGATGCAGTTAGAGAGCAGCTGGTGAACATAGTCGAGCATTTAGTTTGCTGCAGCTGTAGCTGCTTCTCTGTCCTGCCAGAATGTTGTGGAGAGGATGGTTGGTATTGTCCAAGATGGCCTCCATCTTACATTGCATGTGTCTCTCTACAACAGTCCTGAGTGAGTCCAGACTCCTGCCAAGCACAGACCCAGCCTTTTTGACCAGCTTATCCAGTCTCTTTGTGTTGATGTCTGACATGCTGCTGCCCCAGCAGACTGCAGCATAAAAAAGTACACTTATACACACACACACAGATACATATATATATATATATATATATATATATATACACACACACACGTGTATGTATGTATGTACGTATGTATATATATATATATATATACACACACACACACACACGTGTGTATGTGTATATAAAATGAACTGTTTTGCAAATGATTTTTTTTTCTTGCAATACCTTCACAGTCCAAAAAGACTTAAGCAAAAGCATCTGTGCAATATAAAAGATTTGTTATCAGGCACATTAATTTACCTTACTTCAGTCACAGTATGTCACCTGTTAGCCCAATCAAAATATTTCAAGTTGGCAATAAGATTCATGTTCAACTTCTCTCTAGGATTACATTTTGCCATTATTGGCAAACTGGCACACACACACACACACACACACACACACAAAAAAACCCCAACCTATCCTGTTCAGACAAAGAAAAAAAAACAGTCAGTTTTACAAGAGGATCAGTGATCCGGCCAGAAAAGTCAAGGACCCATGAGCACTTTGACTTCCACAATCAAAAAAAAGCATCTAACTGAGAAAGACTGATCGAACAGCTCTCAGTTACACAATCAAGCAAATGTCTCGTAAGTGCCTCCAGCTGGTGGAACAGACAGAGACAGACAGAGGAGCACAGCTGGATGTGGCACAGCTGATTGAGTGTCAGAGGAAACCAACACTCGAGACTTCAGGGCTGTTGACTTCAACATTAACACATTTCTAATAAAAGATATCTGGCTTCTAAACTGCAAATTAACCTGTCAATCAAATGTTGTTTGGAGGTAACAGATTATGACTGAGGGTAAAATCAGACCAAATGCAATTTCGCATCTAGAGAACACAAACTGTACTATCCTCTATATTTATTTTAATCTTCCATTTATTCACCGACACTGATGGCCAACCGTAACCAAAATGCTTTTATTGCCTAAACCTGGGTGTGAATGTTGTGCACTTTGTACCCGAACCTGCCTCCTGTCATCTCTGCAGCCGTTAATGACTGTAGCGCTTCATTCATTCAAAATATACATTTCCATTTTGTGTTGAGTCATGAGAAACATGGGCAATTCGTGACCAGTTACATGAAGTCAATAGATTAATTTTCGTGTTCTTGGACACAAACGGACATGAGACTGTGTTGAAAATAAACAGAGGAAATGATACTGTGCTGATCAACTGATGACCGCCATGATTTTTTTTTTCACATCAGAGTTTTTGCTTCAGAGATGATCGATTTGACAGCAGACCAAAAAATAAAAAAATATCAAATATCAAAAAAGAACAAAAAGAATCCTTCCTAAATATCAATATTCACCAAATCCGGTAAACACACACACACACACGTAACTGATCAATTAGTCTTCACTGAATACAGTTGGATGCAGTGTCCAGCAGTGGGGGTGGGGGGTGGGGGCTACTGAAAGACAATCTATCTCAACAATTACTGACCCTTTTAGCACTTTTACCCAAATTTGGAGAGTAAACACACCTCAGCTTTTAACCACAATTTCCCATCTACAGTGTCAAATCTTAAGTGCCTCCACACTTTGTTCTCATATGGTTTGTAACAGCCTGTTGCAAACTGAATTCCTCTTTTTTACAAGTGCAAAGTGCAAAGAGTAGCAGAGTAGCAACTACACCCAGTGTTGTGCAGTAGGAAATGTATTAAATTACCATTTCTGTAAAAAAAAAAAAAGAGACGTTACAAAGAGGAAAACATGCCATTAACAGATACATTTGATTCTGCTGTTCAGTGTTGCTCCAAATCAAAGGCGTGCGTGTCAACAGGATCCTGGCCTCTTTGTAATGCAGCCTCTGTACTGAGTTGTGGCTACTGTGACTCTTGATGGATTTCTTGTGCGAAACTGCAGCTCCGGGAGTAAAATCTAAAAAATCATCTTCAAACTGACACCAAAACCAGATATTTTATACCTTTAATGTCTTTTTTTCCATTGTAAATTTCTTTGTAGCAGCTACAAATGACAAGATGCGAAATAGAAACACTTCTGAGAGCACGTGCAGGGTTTTCTTCTGTGACTCTGGCCTTGATGTGCATTTACAACTGTAAATTATTATTGTTATATTTCCCCTTTTTGAACTGTGCTTTTCAGTTTCTGCTGGCGAGGTTGGAGGGTCAGGATTGAAAAAAAGAGGAACAAACTCCTTCACGCCATGATGCCACTGTCTGAGCAGGAGCCATTAAACCTCTCATTCTTCCTCTGTCCTCAGCCACTCCATCTACTTCTCATCTCTGCAGTAATCACAGACTTTCCTTCATCCCTCATCTTTCTAGCTTGGCCCTGTATGGTGGTCACGCATTAAGTTATTGCTGATTTATCCACCCATCACTCAGCCTCTGTCCTGGCTCTACATTTCTGGCTGTTGTCTTCATCATCATTCCTGCTGATAAACACCTGAGGTAATCACTCAGCTTGGGGCTCCTCTTTAAGTGAAGATAACAGGGTGGAACAGTTCAGTCATTTTTATTAGAGTGGTAAAGGCTTACAGAAAGACAGGGTCGCAAGCAGGTGTAGGGACTCAATATGTAAGGGGATGGCAAAATCACAACACCATGCAGAACATGAATGGCACCATGATCTATCAAATGAGTGGTTGAAGACAGCAGGTAGGAATATATATATATACACACTGTGAGCGGATTGGGGAGTGGGAATCAGGTGAGTCAGGACTTGGTGACTAGGGAATGAGACACAGGTTCTCCCGTTTGTCTTTGTCAGTCGGTTTTGTCAGGTTTTGTAGATTTAAAAAAAGGACCCAAATGCAGACAATTCAAAAGATTGTATTTGCAAAAGGTGATTCATTAACATTGGGGAAAAACCCCGAAACAAAACAAAAAACAAAACAAAGTCTTACATTTGAAGTGAATCCAGGCCTGAAAAACAAAAGTCCAAAAATGGAAACAGAAGGAGAACCAGGGAAACTAAACAGGAGTAAAACAGAGAATCTAAACACAGGAAACACTGGAGAAAAAAAGACACAGGGAAAACTTCAGAAATCCAACTGAGCAACAGAGGAACAAAACAGGAGCTCCACAGGAAACATGACAAACGGGAGCACAGAGACTAAATACACAGACAGGAGCAAGGGTGATCAAACACAGGTGAAACACATTAGGGCGGGGCAGACAATCAACAAGGAGGGAAACACGACAAAGACAGGAAGTAATGTAACCACAAGACACACAAGGGAAGTAATACAAAATAAAACAGGAAATTAAACAAGTGTCCAAAGTGTATAAACAAAAGTGTCCTCTTAGGGAAAACCATGACAGTTTAGTCTATGAAATGTAAAAAGATGCTCATCACAGAATCCCAGCATGCAAAGTAACATCTTCAAACGTCTTCAACAAACAGTCCAAGACCCAAAGAAGTTCACTTTTTTAAATATAAAACATCATCGCGAGTCTTGATGCGCTTGTTGTGTTAATTGACATAGAAAAACAAGAATTTTTTAATATTATTGGGCGCGGCGCCGCCATCTTGTGGGGTATATATTCGCTCAGGTGTCAGTGCGTTCAGTGGCTCAGTCTCTGTTGTCAAAATTCAACAAGGACTCCGTTTCTTTCTGATCTTTTCCTGTAGTTTCTCTCCATTGTGCTCTTGTCTGAATTTGATTGATTAAGTCAAACTTTAGCTAAAGTTGAAAACATAATCGTCTCTCTCAGACGCTTGTTTACCTCAGTTTTCACCGCTCGATTCCTTCACTTCACATGAAGTCGTGCAGCCTCTGAAACCGACTTCAACTGCGCAGCAAAACTTTGTTCAAGCCCACACAACTTCATTTCAGATTTCAGCTTAGATCCCCGTTTTCAGAGATGCCAAATATGTCAGGCTGAATTTTTTGGAAAATGTGTATAAAATGATGCATTTTTTTTACTCAGTGTAAACATCATATAGCTTCAGTGAAAAGTTGGAACGAGATGATACAGAATATTCTAGCATCTTAAAAGATTTTTTTAACAACCGCAAAGTTACAGTAATTAAGCAGGGAAAAGGGTTGAAACCAATGATGCCTCCTGGACGATGACAGCGTGTGTCCTGTGTTCTGCAAAGTCCTTGGACTGCAATGTAAAACTTTCATTGTGCTCATAGTGAATACAGTGAGTAAAAACTTGGATTAGCATCTCATTTTTATTCACCGTGTGCATCTCCCAAGGATCTTTCAGGAGAAGCTGCTGAAAATATAAATCAAGTTTGTTTTTTGGGGTTTGGGGTTTTTTCCTTACAATATTATGTAATCCTCTCTGTGAAGGCGTCTCTATGAACCGAATGAGATATGAGTTAACTTTACACTTTAATATGGAGCGTCAGGGCCTTTCCACAGTCCTTGAAGACCTGTGAAAGTTTGTTTCCAGATTTCGGATTTCGGATTTGTTTTGATGACGATGTAGCAGCCAAATTATCAACATGAATCATCATCTCTCTGCTGTCCAGACATCAGCACTTCACATGCTGAGGAGAAACCACTGATGGAGATCAATGTTGATGCAGCAGCATTTTTAAAATTCTATCTTTGATTAGATATTGGATGTTGAGTGTATGTCAACATACCTTGTGTTATATCAGTATATATATGTGCATGTGTGTAAACACAGACACACGCGCACACACACACACACACACACATATATATATGCTTTATACACTATTTATTGATATGTTTTGTGCCTCCTCCAGTTATATCTACTTTTGTGTTGCATTTGCACCAAGTTGCATCAAGTTTCCTCAAACAAGTTTTCCAATTCACACAACCTGTCTTACTGCTAAAACTTGTGATCTTGGTGAATGAATGCCGCCTGTTAGATCAACTCTTCCGTCATTTCCTTGTACCCAGTCATTTCCCATTCACCCCGTTCTCCTGCACCTCACTGCATTAGCCACGCCCACCTCATCAAGCCAGCGCCTGGTCACACAGCTGCTCCTGATTACACTCACCCAGTCTACCAACCCCAGCCTTCCAGTCATTCTTTGCCAGATTGTTCTTCACTTTTTCTTCACGCAAGACTCACCAGCATTTCTCCAACGGATTCCCCCGTCGCTGAATCTGTTTGTCCCTGACTTGTCCTCTTCGTAGGAACCCTGGTAATCACTTCAGGCTTCTCTCCCCGACCTCCAGAACTACTTTTGTGACTTTGGACTTAGTCTGCATAATCCTGTGCTACAAACTGTTTTTGGTGAACTGTGCTGCATTTGGGTCCTACACACACCTGTCACATGTGGTTGCACTCACACAGTTGTTACCAAAAATTAAAAAGGGGATTGAGCTTCAAGTCAGAGTGTCTGAAATCAGCAGATGGAAACATGACATATTTAGCAGGGTCAGTAGTTGACTTCTCAGATGATTAGAAAAATACAACACTGACATTACCAAAGAGGCTTTTTCTACATTATTAAATTTGCAACTAACAACCTAATTCTCATGGTAATTAATTGAATGGTATTGTGACAAGAGGTATTACATTAACTTTAACTTGTTTTGTAACTACTGTACCAGTAGTCTGGTGGGAAAATCTGCGGTTTGCACTCTTGATCTTTTAATCACTTTTCTGCCTCTCCGGATAGGTGTAACAGTATAGTATAGGCATAGAATAGCTTCTATGTAAAATGCTTTAATTGCTTTAAATTTTAAGACAGCGACTCTTTAACGCTCCATATTTTTACTTTTCCTGTGTTTTATTTGAAGTATTTGAATATTTTTAGTATTTGAATTTGAAGATTGATTTGCTGACTGTTTCCGGAGTGGTCCAATAAAAATATAGTAGATCTCAGGTGAACACTCAGAGAAACCAAATCCTGCAAGGTTGGATGGTAGATCCATGTGGGCGGGGCCTGGGGCTTGAGAGTGATGACTGTTTTGTTGTGACATCACAAAGTTACAGGAAGTCCTATCGGCTCAAGTCCTCTTTGGTCAGAGACCTGAATATATTTAAATTTAGGTCATGTTATATCATAATACAAATATTGCACAGTCAACTGGAGACCAGACAGGAGAAATATTACGGCCAAATATAATTTAAATGTTGTTTCAGAGATGTGTTGCTAATGAACCATTTACAAGATGAAGTAATATTTTATAAGAAAGTGGTCAAGTTTAAGTATTTACAGCACATCAGCATAAAAATTTGCCATCAGCTCCGTAGTTAAAAAATATATCAGCATCAGTTTAGGTGTGTGTGTGTACATTGTATGTGACCTCTCCTGGTTTATGCCTCTTTGTCTCCAGCTATCGATCTCCATCTTCCTCTTTAAATAAGCCTCCCTGTTTGCCTCCATCTTTTATTCATACAACAGACCTTGCAGTCCTCCAGCTGGCCTGCTGCCATAAACCCCCAGCAGCAGAGATGCACTTAAAAAAAGACAGAGTTGAACAGGAAAAGTTGGAGAGCAAAAAGAAGGGGGGGAAAGGGCTGATGGACGAAGAGGGCAGGATACCTGAGGACTATGAGTGACAGAAACCTGAGACACTAGCTGACAAAGCATGAAATGATTAGAACAAAACTTCCTGACAGGCAGACCTAGTAACTCAGGAGGTTCCAGGCTGCCTTCCTTACATTTTGACAGAATCTCATTTCTTTTTTAGGATGTTATATGCGGGAGTGACCTACTGTAATTTCAAAATAAAGCTCCTGCATTGGGACTGTATTGTTGGTTTGTTGTCTTCTGTTATGGTCAGTGATGTTAGTGTTAGTTTGTTTTCGTGTTTTATTTGTGGGGAAAAGCTCATATTTGAATGTGTCATAAGAATTTTCTTGAATTTTAATGCATGTAAGTCAACTTTGTGTCAGTGATTAAAATTAGAGTTACGTTAAGGGTTAGGCAAATAGTGGGGCAAAGTCAAAGTCTCCAGGAAATGAGTGCAAGTCTACGTAACTGTCACTCCCTCAGAGTGTTTGAGTTGGGTCAAGACAATGTTTCCTAACCTTTTCCACTTATATAATGCCCTGTCAGAGCACCTTTTTATTTTAATGGTAACGATCAATCTGTCTCTTTACTCTCTTTCCTTTTTAACTCTTGCTAACCACGGCTCGTATTCACAAAGCATTTATCTTACCACTAAGATTACTCCTAAGTCACTTTAAAAGTTTTTAACTAAAAGTTTTCTCCTAAGTCCTCTTCACAAAGCAGCTGAGACCAACTTTTAATAAGGAAAAGTGAAATCTCCTCAGCTAAGAGTCTTCCGCCGTTGCTATGGCTGACGTCAATTTTTGCTTGCAGGAACCACAGCGATCTGTTGATGAAATACGGTCTGTGCCGGTGAAAACACATGATCAACATCCTGCGGTAATAATTAAAAATAAACACTGAGAAATAAACGCAATACAAATGAAATAAAAACAGATTAGGAGCTGTTTACTACAGTTGTGCATTCTCCAAAATGATGATAAGGTTTGTATCGACCCAGGAGAATTTTACTATAAAACCTTACATTCAATTCTCTCAATGGAAAAATAAAAAAACAAACCTGTCCAAGACGACCTAACTAACAAATATATCAATAACTACATAGAAAATACGATTTCTACATACAAATGATGTAATACACTTGCAATGCCAGATCCTGGAATTTGTCTCAGGGGCAGGGTTCTTTATAGCCCGTTCTGTGTGAGCCAGGCATTGAAACATTGAAACGGCTGTTTATGGCGGCCATATATGTTTGTGTTTGCCACCAAACATCCCTGGCATCTAGGCAACCACCGTGGCTTGCTGTGGTCCTGGCTGCTTTACTGGTTTGAATGCTAGAGGAGTGGGCTCCACATCCTCATCTTCTCCAATCTGCCACTGCTGTTCTGAGAAAGGGGGGTGAGGAGAGCCAGCTCTTCCTTCCCTGTGGTCTTCCTCTCCCTCTTCTGTCTCTGGCTCTACCCCAGGCACCTCTGACAGCATGAGCCTGTCCAGCGGTGGGTGGGGTGGTCGCAGCATCCCCAGCAGGTGTAGCAGTGGTGGCAGTGCTGGTTGCAGCAGCACTGGTCGCAGCAGGGGAGGAGTCTATTTCCTGGAGATGGCTCTGCATCAGGCTCCCAGTCTGAGCTGCTGTCCTTCGCTGGCCTACAAAACAAAATGTAATGCAGTTAGCAAAATATCCAGTTCAGTATTACCAAATTATGTGTGAAATACAAACAACGGCTAAAGAAATGCATATACACAGGAGTTGTAGTGTAAGAATATCCCCAATAAATAACTTTGAAATGCCGATGGTTCAAGCAAAGACTTGGTTCACCACAGACGAGGGTCTGGACTACGACTGCTGATGACGACTACTGTGATGAAAACGACTCGGAGAGCTAGTTGCTGTGAGTAAAACAACCCCTCTCGACCCTTCACAGTTCACTGTGAAAGATTGTAGATCACAGTTCACTGTAATATAGTTCACTGTGAATGACTGAATATAACAGTTCACTGTGACCTGGACTATAGTGTACTGTAATTTCAGAACTGTAAATAGTAGCACATAGTAAATGTACAGACAGCAAAAGTCAACTAAACACCAATGGATAAAAATCAAGTCAGGAAAAAAGAAGTCGTTTGATTCAAATGTCTAAAATGGCGTCGAGAGCTTCTGCAAACAGTAACTCACTCTCCAGCTTCATATTCGCTGTCCTCGCTGTTCTCAGACGAGGTAACGATGTAGTCCAGAGCCTCTTCAGTGGTGAATGAGGTCTTTGCTTCAGCCTTCGACATTTCAACTATTCTGAAACACAAAAATCCTCCAATCGAAACTTTCTTTCTCTTTCTTCTTGCTGTTGTCTCTTCTCTGCTCTCTGCTCTCCTCTCTCTCTCTCTCTGTACTTTGCATAGCATGCATGAAACACTGACGTTGACGTCGATCCGCATGGCAATAACACTGGCTAAAACAATGCCCAATCCCCCTTGCATGGTATCATTGGAAACGGTAAACACATGGCTACGAGCCTGAATGATCGACAAAGCCACTAACCAATGTCAGTGCACTCTACAAGCAGCGGAAGATTGTCAGTGGCTAATCCAAGAAGTTGCGCTCGTTATTATTTTGTGCTCATAGTTACTGAAAAATAAACTGAACATTTGAATTGTGGAGAATTTATCCTAGCTATCGAAGTATAGCATGTATATATTGACACAAGTTTAATATGTCCTAATTGCCACATTACACATCGCCAGTGGGCCGTAAGAGGCTAAGGTTTCCAGAATACTGCGACATGGAATGACATGACCTTCATGATTGTTTGTGATTTAGTCTCAGTGAGTTAGGACTCCTCTCGGCTGCTTCTAACTTCTCCCAGACTTAGGTGCCACTTTTAGCACTACGTGGGGTTGTGAATTAATCTTAGTCAGAAAAATTAGAAGTCCTTAAGTTAGGATTCCTAAGGTTAGGACTCCTAGTTTAGGAGTTTCTCCTAAATTGGCAAGTTACGAGCTACTTTTAACCTTAAGATGCTTTGTGAATACATGCCCAGATCTCCATTTTCATCCTCCACTTTTTGCCATGGATGTGATCTTTTAACGCGCAATCAGGTATATGACGTGGTCACATCGCCTATTGTCACAGGGACAGGCCTTTTAAAATCGTTTGATGTTTTTAAAGAGCATTTCATTTTAAAACATATTAAAACTTTATTTGAATTGTAATGTTGACAGAAGAGGCAGAGGCAGGAGTTCACTTCTTGAACCACTTGGTTGATTCCTGCAACACAAAGGTACAGCTCAGAATACTAAACTCAGCCAACTTGCACAGAAGCCTACTTCTCACTACACTTAAAAACCAAACTAGCGCATACAGTGGGCCAGCCCTCCCCCCCTGAGCTCCCCCAATCACCAACATGCGCTCTTGACTTTACCATGCCATTCGGCCCACTCGCAATACCTTTGCAGCAGGTTGGGAATCACTGGGTGAAGGCTCAGGTGTGGAGCTGTTCTCATTAGTAACAACAAGAAGTTCTAAGTTCTACGATAAAACCGTGAAAACAATTCATTTTTCATTCACAGTTGGTTTGTGAGACGCAAAATCTTTTGCAAACAATAAGACAAATATACAGTAGGCTAAGAAACAAAAGCTAGGATCAGACCTTCAAGGGGGCTCAACCCCCCAGTGAGAATGTGACGTGCATACGCTGCCTTGGAATTGTGTGAAATCACTCATTTCACAGTTTCGTAGTCAATAGTTCCATGTTTGTGTTGACATTTCAGCGAGTGTGTTCATGTTTCTGAGATTGAAGAGGAGAGATTCACCTCAGTTCTCCAAATTCTCATTGCAGATCTGTATTAATATTAAAACCTGCCACTTCTGATCCCACATGACAGAATGGCATCACAATGACTGAAAACTTTAAATGGTTGAACACGTTTTCTCCGTGAACAGGAGAGACGGACGACAATGAGCTGAGGGGTCGGGAGGAAGTGTGTTTCAGGCTGACGTTTGTCTGGATTACAAATCAGACCTGAATGATTAGATGTGATTGTGTTTAATTAAAAAGCTTTGCCTCCCTATTCAGGTTGGCTGTATTTTGGCTTGTTGTTCTATTGTTCATGCCAAATCTGAGAACCTCTCTCTCAATGGAATACGCAGTGAGCTTTCATGCATTTTTTAATAAACGTGCAGTCTGCACCTGCAGTGCAATGCTGAAATGTGTTATTTTTTTACACCCTGATTAGTTGATGTGTCTTATTTTCAAAGTGAGACAATAGACTGAAAATAGATGAGCAGCGGAATATAAAACAACACTTCTTAATGAACTTTTTGCTCACCTGAGCTTCTCCCCTTACACAAGCAACATAGAGGTGTGGTCAGTACCTTGACCATGGGGTGGACTCCCTCATGCAAACCATCAGACTGCTAATTCTGTAGGCTAACCCTATTTGTTGATGTAACAGCTTCCACATCTAACAGTGATTATGGATTGTACAATTGAAGTGCTACGACACTGATGAGTTGAAGCTGTATTCATCTTCTTTTTCTTTTGGCCTTTCATATTTTTTTAAATTTAACCAAACCTGCATTTTTTTCTGCAATAACCATTCTAAATATTTGCTGTCCTCAATTGTCTAAACATGGAAGATATATGCCAAACAATGCAGCATGTAATCTAATGACTTAATCCTCTTGAGAACACCCTCACTGTTAACTGCTCACTCTCAAATTTCTAATTTTTTTTTTTAATTTTTGAGGCAGAAATGAAAGAAGAATGAGCAGCCACTGTGGGCTGTTTGAGGACGAGCTGCAGGCTGCAGGTTGGGCACCACCAACTTTCTGTTGTCTTTCAGTTGTCGGATATAAATATTGGCTCCATTTGCAGTATGAAATTAGATTATTGCAATTATTGACTTCTTTTTTAAAAACAGTTTGTTTGGATGTATTGTAAACACACATCAGTGCCAAATCAATTAGGAGTGAAATATTAAGGATTATACCTTTTAACTTTTAGCTCTGCTTTTGGTCTCCACCACCATCTGAGAACAATATCTGGCTCTTCAGCTGCTAAATGCTCCACTGTGTTCACCAGCTGCTCTCTAACTGTGTCTGTCTGCTGTTTACTGCTGAGCAGGTAGTGGACAGAGGTTCAATCACAGCTTTTTGATGAAAACAGCTACTGCTGCTGGAAAAAGGGGTTTATTGACAGAGCGGAACCAAAGAATAAAATCACTACAAAACCAAAACCAGAAGCTTAAAGGGACTAAAGAGTCCCACAGAGCTCAAACTTTAAATGTTATTTGGCATCTTAAATAAATCTTTTATCCTGAACAGTCACTGCTCCTCCAGTGTGTTTATTAACCTGCTTTTATGCATTGCTTTGCACATTGACTCAATGAGCATCTTAACAAATAGAGATAATCCACCATGTCCTCCCACCTCAACAGTCACAGCTACAAATCTGTGCTCATCAATCCCCTCATTATCTCCTCTCTGCAACCCAGTCAAGCACAAGCTAATTTAGGAAGCGCAGCCTCTTTTAAGTGGCCAATCAATAGCAGGCAAAAGTAAATCCAGCCCAATAAACCCAGTCGGATGTGTCACTGTAGGGCAGTGGAGATAGGAGATAGGTTGGTTTACTGTAGCACAGCAGTCCACGGGCCAGCTAACATCTGTCATGAGACAAGGGCTCCTAATTCATTTAACACTTCATCCTTAGTGACGAAATTAAAGTCACAGTGATGGACTACAGGACAAAAGGCCTCTGAGGCAGGAAAGAGAAATTCATCCCCTCATGACACACATTATGCCCTCAGACCACAATCTATATTAAAAGGCATGAGACAGATGTTATAAGAAATGGAAAAAGGCACAGATGCAATAGGGGAAAAGAAACACATCAGGTTATTTTTCTCCATCTTTTCTTTCCTATAAGCATCAGCTAGTTACAAGATAAGCCTGTTTTGAGTGATCTATTTGCATGTGCAATCAGGTGAGTCATTCACCTTTATCCAACTGATCCAATGGGAATCCAACCATTAATGTTAGTATGCTTTTAAAAACTCTCCACAGTTAACCAGCCAACAAACTCTGTTCCAGAACAAGCAGAAACCCATTGTATTTGGTATGAGGTGTTTGACTTGTCTTATAGGACCTGTGTGAGCGAAGTGGCAAAGTCATGGCTGAAAAACGAAGCCAAAATAGAAGTGACAAAAACTACATTTGGCCACTTGAGGCTGGCAAGTCAATCCCCATAGACTCCAATGTTAAAATGCCAAAATTTACACCAGAAATAAACATCTTTAAATTTCATTAAGGCTTAAAGTTATGTATAATTGAGGGTGCAGCCGCTTTGAGTGACAGGTGGGTGAGCGTATGCTTGCCACAAACCTCTCTAAGTCTTAGCTCCACACACACCCCACCTCTATGCCCATATTTGGATTAGGAGGAAGTAAGGCCGAGTCAGGCACTGCCAACATGGTGACAGCAGAGCAGCTCACTCTGAGCTTCAGAAGTGCACCTCGGAAACCTGTGGGTGATCATGGCGGCTACAGTCTATGGTGTTGGCTCAACATCCAATCACAACAGCAACAGGTGTTAGCATGCTGTCTTGAGTGGTTGAAATAAACAAGATGCAGTACCAATAAACAGAGTGGGAGATTAACCATTTAAGTAGACATTGCAACTGAAATGCATCACAAACTGCAAGTCATTGCATCGACCAGAGCTCGAACTGGAAAAAAAGGACTTGTATTCTGGCCCATTATAGTTGGTGTTGGTGGTGTTGGGACAGGTGTCATTGACACGGTTGTTTCATTGGGACGGTCACTGAGCCTTGATACCACCATCCCAGATCAACACAAAAAGTGCTTCAAACACACAAATGGGTAAAATGATTTGGAAAAGGGAAAATAACAGGGAATAAAATTTTAAAAATAAAAAATAATGGCTGGTGTTTTTTTATGTTGATTTATAGCAGCATAAATGTCTCTGCGTGGTGTAAAACCTTTGCTTACTTAACAGCACAAGCCTTCAGCTACAGTCCAAGTTATATCACTGTATAAACTTGAAGGAATTTGGGAATTTAGCCAATCCTTGCGCAGAAGGTCAATTACCATTGAATCCCGGAGCAGTGTGGCAAGATTTGAATAATTAATGAAGGCATAAGCACTGTGCAGGATTGTAGAGGTCTGAGTTGGAAGCTTCTCTGACAATGGGTTGGTCTGAGCAGGTGGTTAAACTCAGTCGGCTCCAAAATCTCCACATACAGTATTTCTGCACATGTCCAGGCCAGCCTTTCTGGGTGATATAACAACACGTGAATCCATGGTTAGGAGTTCAATTCTTTGCATAGTGAATTAGTACAGCAAGCCACTAATTGTTCCAGGATTCAGGCTGACTTCCCCACCCATATTCTGATTGTGTCTGTACTCATGTTTCTGGAAGTGGTTTCTGATGACATGTCGCCTAAATGGGTGATGTTAAAATAATCAATCATTGAAGTGAAGTCAGGAGAGTTATGGAGGAGGATCTGCACTGTTGCTTTCCTTTGATTGCTTCTGCAAATGGCTCCTTAATCAAACCACTGAATGGGTCAAATTGTATTACTGCTGATTAGATGGACCTGGCTCGGCCCTCTAAAAGACGACATGTCCTCGAACTCACTCGTCGTTCACTTTCTCTGTTTCTCCGCCCTCATCTTTCTCTCTCTTGTCCTGTCATCTATCACAGGTTCTCTGCTGCTTTTCCTTTTTCATCTCTTTTGATTCCATTTCATTTCCTTTCTCCTCTTCCTCTCATCTGCTTTATCAGTCATCTATCGTGTTCTTTCTTTTGCAAAAATGCAAAAGGCCAGGTTGGATTCAGTGACATTGTGCTAATGTTCTACAATACTGAAGAAATATACTGTAGGGTTCAGGGTTAGGAAAGTTGTGGAAATTGAGGTTATGATGAATGAACTAAAGGTACAGTATGGATCAGGTGTGGTAAATAAAAAGCTTAGGTAAGGTCATATAGATTGTGATGGCAAACTGGTCTATCGAGTGAAAGTCACATTCACTGGATGCCCATTTACCATCTCAACCTTGGTTCAAATGAACCCCTGAACTGACTCCCTGCACACATCTCCAACAATGTATCTGCACAGGCTCTGTCAGGAAATTTTAGTAATTTTCAGAAACAGACAATCTCTGCTTACGGCCTCTTTACAGAGCGGCTGGTCAGTTGTGTGGATGTCTGTCACTTTAAGTAAGTGCAATCAAGTGCAAAGCCATGAATGCCTCCGAAAGTGTCGTCATTTGTATGATTCATTCAACAAAAGGCATTTTGCTGAACCTTGGACGGACCTTTCAGAACGGCTATAACCAGACCTGGTCCGACAACACTTGGTATAAACTAGTTCCTTCCATGCTTACCCTCAACATGAGGTTCTCATTGGACATTGATCTTGTGTTGTTAAATTAACGATAGGTTGCATTCACGCTGTTTTGAGTGTCAGTCATAGTGTCCTGTTTGCACCTGTAGCTAATATTTCATTTACTACATTACATTAGTTTAATAGACAATTCTATCCAAAGATCATATAAAATCATATAGAAATGATATAATTATTATTGTGTTGGTCTAACCCCCAACCCTCGGGAGGAGGACTTTGACCCAGCAGACAACTGTCTTGAACACTGGCGGTTGTTTTTTGGACATTATTGTTTTTGTGCAACAGGTGGAGTTGTTCTGGAAGGAGCCATTAGTTATGTATACCTTCAGCTGCATCATTGTCTTTCATATAAAGCACAGGTTTTCAAACTAGTGAGACATGCCTACCCAGGGAGTGTGGAGGGAAGCATGTGAGGCAGAGATATTGTGTGGGGTGAAAATGGCAGGTGTCAAAAGTTAGTTATTGTAGTTTTGGCTGCTGTATCTGACCCACGCATCAACAGTTTGTGAACGATTGCTGCAGTTTGCATCAATAATCATCAATCAAATCTGAGCAATCAGACATGATGCACATATTGTTAGATTCAGTATGAATTACACTTTCTGAAGACAATATTATCATTATTAGCAAATAGTGTTTTCTGTACATCCATGGGAACACTGCACACAGCTCATTCAGCTTGTTTTTAATGGTGCTAATTTGCCAAAATGTGAACGAATGGACAAAAATACAAAAAAACCCCCAAAAAGTTCCAACTTTGAAAAACCCTGATAAAGTTTAGATGCAGTGTTTCCTTTGGTTTATGCAGCCCTAAACCCTAGGCCACCTTGTTTACAGGGATTTATTTTATCAGTGGAGTGTTTAATCAATTACTTCAGCTCACATGGTCACGAAAGGAATACAAATGTCATTCATGCTGAGACCACAAAATCACCCCACACAGTATTAAAGTGTGTTTAATAGTAATAAGACTTTAGCAGAAGGGTGAAAAGAGGTAATTAGCCAGGTAAGAAAGTGAAAATTCATCCTTGCAAGGACACACAAGTAGCGGTGCTGTAGACCAGCCGGGGACAAGGGCCCACTTAGGAAATTGTGCGGTGAAGAATTCGGTATAAGTCTTTGAGCGCTGGAGGTCAGAGCCAAAGTAGTGCTTTGTTTGCTACGCCAACGGGAGAAGGAACTGCATCCTTGGATAGCCTGCAGCAACATTTAATAACGGGCTGAAGTCAGTGGAAATACGTAGTCGCCCTGAAGAAAGCTGTTTTACTGTCAAGTATATGATCCATATTATTTAGCTTTTTTTTTTTTTTTCATATGATGAGATTTTATTTATCAAGCTGTTTCTTGAAGTGCAACATTTTCTTTCCTCCTCTTTCTGTCTCCTCTGCCTCTCTGTATCTTGATCTTCACTACGAGGCAGCTCTGATGGTTTTTCATATTCTGCTACGCTGCAGTACGTTTCACAATCAAATGCCTGCACTGCTTCACTTGTGCGAACAGACCCATTCAGATTCCATGCATGTACACAGGACAGACACACACACACACACACACACACACACACACACACACACAAATGTGCTGCAAACTGGTAGCAGATTCTCCTATTTGTCTCAGTGGGAATGAGTCAGAAATGAGGGGAAGAGGAAGTTTGAGACACTGAAAAATAATGAGGGATAAAAGCGTAAAAGATACTGAGACAGAAAAAAAAGGCAGATTGCAAGTGATTCTGTGATGGAAATGCAAAGGTAGAGAGACAGAAAAAGGGGAAACATAGTCATGGTCATCTTACTAATGAGTTACTACCATTTATAACTGGTATAATGAGGCTTATTGTAAAGTGAAACACATCACCATTTATTAATAAGTTACTATAAGGCTATAATTGATTCTGATTATCAGCCTAACATCTTGCGTGGCCATGAAGCATGTTACAGTGTTAAGTACTGTGGTTCTGATGGATTAGAGCTGGGAGCCACATACAGTTACTGTCGTACTCTGACTGACATGAACCCTCCTCTGTGAGGAGGCTATTAAAATAACTATGGTAGTGAAAGGAGTGCTGTGGAGACCTGGCATTGTATGGTCGATGTTCATCACCATGTGTAAATCGTTTCTTCGGATGTTATTTGGGTTTCTCCAGGTGCAGAACAATGAAGTCCCAATCTTTAACGCGCCTACACAGTTTTGATTGGCTTGGTTGATTTTCCCGCCAGGAAAACAGATGTCGGTGAGCGCGACACAGAAGCCACATGAATCACTGAACACACTGTAGATGTGGGCAGAGACGTAGATGGTGGAAACGAGCCAGGATTTTATTTTCATTTTAGAGGGAAAAGGCCAGAATCACACCCACTGAGTAGAAGAAGAAAGACATGTCCCTGTTAATGCTCAAAGTGAAAAGTGAAAATACTGAAAGGATTTTTACCACAGAATGACACAAAGAGAAGAGAAGAAAAGGAAATCCAGTCAGCGTTATCAAGGGAAGAGGAGAAGAAAGGACAGAGGGAAGAAAGAGAGGAGAAGGAAACAGGGAAGACGGGATGAGGTGGAATAGGAAACAAAGTGGATAAAAAAAGAAAGTAAGGATAAAGGAAGGGATATAGTGAAAGAATCAAATGAAAAGGTAGAAAGAATGACAGAAAGAAAGAATAGAGATAGAAAAAAGAATTTAATAAACATTAATAAAATAGGAGTACAAGAGGGACTAAAAGAGAGCAAAGACTGACAGAAACCAAAATGGGGAAAATGACAGAGGTCCAAAGAAAAAAAACAGTAAAAGAAGAAGAAGAGGAGGAGAGTTGTGTGACAGAGAGGGAAGAGACCGAGAGAGGGAAGAGACCGAGAGAGGGAAGAGACCGAGAGAGGGAAGGGACCGAGAGAGGGAAGAGACCGAGAGAGGGAAGAGACCGAGAGAGGGAAGAGACCGAGAGAGGGTGACACAAGAAGATCAAAATAACCAAAGCCTGGTCATTGAACAGAGAGTAGAGCTGCTCACAGCGAGCGGCTGGGGAACTTTTACTTTAAAAAGAGCAGCAGACAGCCCTTTAACCACTGCTTACTCCTGGGAAGCTTTTATTTTGAAAGAAGATCACAGAGGGCTTAGATAGGTAACTGCTTTGGGACTTTTAGTTTGAGACAAGATCAGAGCGCTCTCGCTCAGAAAGCCTGTCACAGCGGTGCTGATGCATTAATCTCAGCTTTCTCTGACAGTGAGCAACACTGCAAATCAATACCACACCTGAACATGAAGTAATGAAAACAACTGTTTTCTTTTCCCACATTTTGCAATAAATGTTTGAAACGTTTCATTTCTGTGGTCTGATTTGTACAGTGGTCCTGAGAGACACTTAACAAAACATCTTCATCAATCAAAAATCATCAATTTGCTGCAAAACACGAGCAAATACAGAAACGCGCTGCAAGTAGCACAGACCATAATGAAAGTGTTCGCAGGGGAAAACAAGAAAGTGATGAACATGTCTGGGACACGGTTGTTGTTCAGTGCTTTTAATTTCAAAAGTCACAAAGCATTGAAGTGTGTCCCAGCTGGATTCATCACTTTATTCTGAAACACTCTGTGCTATTTGCAGCGGATTTTTTTAAATTGTTTGTGTTGAGAGTACCGCTCGCTGTTTGATTGGCCGCCAATCCATATTGGCATTTCCATCCATCCATTTTCTACCGCTTATCCTCTAGTAGGGTTGGGGGGGGGGGCTGGAGCCTATCCCAGCATCTTTTCGGGCGAGAGGCGGGGTACACCCTGGACAGGTCGCCAGTCCATCGCAGGGCAAACACAGAGACAGACAACCATTCACACTCACAGCCACACCTATGGTCAATCTAGAGTATCCAATTAGCCTAGTCCCCATTTTGCATGTCTTTGGACTGTGGGAGGAAGCCGGAGGACCCGGAGAGAACCCACACAGGCACGGGGAGAACATGCAAACTCCACACAGAAAGATCCCACGGCCGATCAGGGACTCGAACCCGTAACCTTCTTGCTGTGAGGCGACAGCGCTAACCACTGTACCACCGTGCAGCCATATTGGCAATTTTTCATTAAAAATAAGTGATGGGTAGATCGGCATGAATGCTTCCAGTCAGATCACCTGTGGTTAATACCCGCCTCACACCTTGTTCACTGCCACCAAAACGACCGTGTGGAACTTTAACAGAGTGAGAGAGACTGATATCACGTACACCATGTGCAGTGCATGGCAAAAATGATCGGTATCGGCTGTGGATCGGCCGATCTCACTCATAGATGATCTTTATCAGTATCGGCGTCAAGT
>NW_019525001.1:101997-120568 GCF_002814215.2 Seriola lalandi dorsalis | reverse complement strand
ATACAGAAACGCGCTGCAAGTAGCACAGACCATAATGAAAGTGTTCGCAGGGGAAAACAAGAAAGTGATGAACCTGTCTGGGACACCGTTGTTGTTCAGTGCTTTTAATTTCAAAAGTCACAAAGCATTGAAGTGTGTCCCAGCTGGATTCATCACTTTATTCTGAAACACTCTGTGCTATTTGCAGCGGATTTCTTTTAATTGTTTGTGTTGAGAGTAGGGATGCGGCCGATTGATTGGCCGCCGATCCATATTGGCATTTTTTCATTAAAAATAAGTGATGGGTAGATCGGCATGAATGCTTCCAGTCAGATCACCTGTGGTTAATACCCGCCTCACACCTTGTTCACTGCCACCAAAACGACCGTGTGGAACTTTTACAGAGTGAGAGAGACTGATATCACGTACACCATGTGCAGTGCATGGTAAAAATGATCGGTATCGGCTGTGGATCGGCCGATCTCACTCATAGATGATCTTTATCAGTATCGGCGTCAAGTATAACGTGATCACGTCATCCCTAGCTGCGAGTATTTGCAGCCGTTCTTGTATTTGCTTGTGCTGTTGAGTATTTTCAGCGTGTTTTTTCTGTTTGCTTGTGTTGTGAGTATTTGTAGCACATGTTTTGTCAAATTGATGGAGATTTTATTCTATTTGCATGAGTTGTGTTGAGCTCTCAGAGCATCTATCCGTCCTCCTAATGCAAACCAACAGCACGTCACCTGACTTCCTGCTTTGTCCCATCATAATAAGAGCCGGTAGAGGTTGCCTAGCAAAAAACATAACTGGGTCATATTTTGTTGCTCTGTTTAAAGTACTTCATGACGTGGTTTTAGAAAAGTGCTCTAAAAGTAAAGATTATTATTGTAATCATATTAATAATTATCATAATAATAATAATGATGATAATAACTATTATTATAAGCTGCTGCACAGATGACTTATGGGCTTGTTTTTTACAGCCTTGTGTCAAGAGTAGCTCGCAGCACAGCTTAAAGAAAAGTACAGTATTAAATGCTGTGCTAGAATAAGCATTTTGTTTTTCTTTTGTGTGTGCGTTAATTCGTTTTATTTCTCACCTGAGGAGCTCATCTCTCCGGCTGTGTCTTTTAATATTAGTAATGTTATGGATATCATTATAGCTCAACGCTAAATAGCCCACAATGAAGACACATCGACGCTCTATAGTAATGCTAACGTCACTGCTGCTAATGTTGATGAGGTATGGTGTTTACCAGGCACATTTTCAAATGAGCACTAAACATGACTTACAGCTTAGGCTAAAATGATGCTTCTGCAAATAAACACGTAGATGTTTTATGGGTAACTTAGTTTGCAGAGGCTTGCAGAGAAGTCACGCACTCCTCCCTAGTCGCAACAACACATCATCAAGAAAGATGAGCGGCTGATCCGTCTCCTGACCTCCACAGCTGCAGTGGACCTGTCTGTGCTGAACATCCTCAGCTTTCTGACCAGACACACTTTCTGTCTTTTTTATTTGACTCTTTCCTTTGAACAACGGACTTCGTGGTGATCACAATGATCCAACCTCAAAAGTTGTCAATAGACCTGACTGATTGAGCCCTGTGGTCAGGACTATTTGAGCCGTGTAATTGGACATCAAAATTCATTGAGTCACTTGAGGATTGAACCCACAACTTCAAAATATGAAAACAGTCTGCATGGTTTCCTCAGAGACGAATCAGCTGCATTTCTTAAAGTGTGTGAGTGCTCACTTTGAGTGCAGGTCGTCAAAATTCATAAAAACCCAACCTCAGAACATCCAAACAGTCCTCATAACATCATAATGAGCTGTTTAGTTATGAGCTGTTTCACTCTCTTCTGAGAGTCTCAGTCTCTTTCCTTTGGGCCCTGCACTGCGTCTCTACGGTGGTGGTCCACTGTGGTGAGTGTGTATTGACTGGGAGGTCCATTGTCAGATAGGTATGCAAGAACACACACACACACACATATAGGCTGTGCTGTATTTCTGTCTCTCAACAGGAACTTGAATCAGACTCATCTGACGGGTCACTGCTGCCACCAACTGATCAACAACAGAATATATTTCACAGAAATACTGATAATAATAACTAAGCGTAATGTATTGATAACATCATGGTGCCGGTACTGCTGCTCGTGCTGCCACTTTCAATCATCTTATTATAACTCACGCTACCTCCTCTAGTGCTACTATCATACAGTGAATGTCTCTTAGTGGATTTACTTACTTTGTTCGTTGCACTAATGAAAGCCAGATTTCAGATCCTTTTTCCTAATGAAGAAGACAGATGAGTTTATTTCACAGTGGTGTTTCACTGCAGCTATTTGTGCAGTAATTGAGGGGGAATTGGTCTTTATTCCTGTATATGCAGAAGTTTTTTAAACCATTTGAAAGTGTCCGATTTCTACTTTGGTGTGTGTAATAAATGTGTCCTTGTTGGTTAATTTCTTTATTTGCAAATAAAGTGTTTTTCTAATATCTGTGTATATGTGCGTATGTCTCTCTCTCTCTCTCTTTTTCTCTCTCTCTCGCTCTCTCTCTTTATCTCTAGGTTCCAGTGTGTTTTTTCTTTTGCTTCCTCCCTCTCCTGTCACACTGCAGATCTTTTCTCCATCTGAAGCTTTGGTAAGTGATCAGAATGAATCCCAGCTGCTTTCTGCTCTCACACTCAAATTTCGTGGGACTGTAAAATGCAGACGTTGCACATGTTTGTGTGTGAAAAGCTGCAGTTTGTCTGGAGAAGAGTTCAGCTCTGTGCTAGCAGTTAGCCACCATGCTTATCAGCACAAACAGCAGAGGGAGGGCTGAAGGGCAGGAGGCCTGAGGAGTGGGTGGGAGGACTGAGGGACTGTCAATAAATTACTTGTCCAGATAAAACAGAATCTTTTTCATCTCACTAACTTATTACTGATATTTCAAACATCACGGACCTGAAAGAATCTGCTTCTGGAGGAAGTATTCACAAAGTACCAGCACCACATGTAAAAAATACTTTATCAGTCAAAGTTGTGCTCTGAAAACTGAACTAAAAGTACACAAGTATTATTATCCATTTTTTTCATGGAAAGGTTTTTTTTGAAATGAAGTGTTCTGCGTTACAACAACAGTCGTTCACTTCCACATCACCCTTCCTGTTCTCTCCCACTGGGCAGGTCCTCACTTTCTTTGCTTTGTTTGCTTCGCTGTCTCTGCTGTTTATGTGATTTTCCGATACTTTAAACAAACGTGAGTTGCATGTACTGACAGTTTTACATCGAAGAGCTTCATGTTGATTCGTTTTCCTGCATAAATCTGTTTATCATTGCAGACGTTTGTGGGGGTGTGTAGCAGGCCTGCTGCGTTGAGACCATGTTTACCAGTGTGGGCCATTTAGTGATATTACTCATGATGTCACACTTGGTTTTCATTAGTGATCAATCTGCTGGCGATTTCTTTGTGAATCAGTGAATTGTGTTGTCTGTTAAAAGCCAGAATGAAGTGAGAACCGCACTTAGCTTTTGTCGAGTCAGTAAATGATTCTGTTTACTGTCATTTAAAAGACAGAAAAGCTGCATATCTTCACCTTTAAGAAGCTGGTTTGATATTTTATATGTAAATAACTGAAACCACTCAGTTATCAACTCAGTTATCAAAGTGTTTGCTTTTTATTTTCATGTTGGATCAACAGCTCATTGTCTCTACTTTTATAGGTTTACAACAGTGCATCATATTTTATCCGCCCTTCACAGTGCATTCAGAAAGTATTCAGACCCCTTCAATTTTTTTCACATTAGGTTATGTTGCTAAAATCAAAGCTAAAACTGAAATGTCACGTTTACATAAGTATTGAGACCCTTTGTTATGGTTCTTGAAATTTAGCTCCTGATTACTGTTAAATTATAGTATTAACTGCAACAATACAACTACTGTTACTAAGTCTTTACAGAAATAAAAGACCTATGGGTCTGGAGCAGGGAGTTTATCAGCTGGGAGGCCTGACAGAAAAAGAATGGTTCCCCTTTGTTAGTGGTTAGGACTGAAGAACTGAAGAGTCCCACCCAGGGATCATCAGTGAGACCTGAATGTGACTGCTGCTCTGTCACATCTTTCTGTACTGAGCTGATCTTTAGCTCGTTAGATGGTCAGTTGCCACCATCTAGTGGACAGATTGTAGAACTACACCATCTGATGTGATTTCTTTGACACTAACTGGATTTCTTCCACAAGTTAGACTGGTTTTGACAGCACTCTGGTGTTTTTTAGACTTGTACTCTGAAGTGATGAGGTTGTGACTCCACCTGAGATCAAACACACTCAGAAACCACGACTGATGCTGGAGAATGAGCAGCTTCTCTCCAAATGTTTCCAAATGAAGGTGGAAAACGTCTGTAAATCGACCTGAAATGAGTTCAGCAGGTGAGAATCTGTCAATGTCTGATGAATAGGATCACGGTGATCACATCGTGTTTCACATCACTGTTTGAATGGACTGCAATAAAAACGTTTATAATGCTTAATGGAGGTTTAATATGAACAAATATTCTGAAGAACATCTGTTGGAGTTAAAGGACAATGATTTGAGGAGTTTAAAAATAAACTTGTCAGTGATCTCTGAAGGACAAACTGTAGTAGAGACATTTTGTACTAAATGCCCTCAAATATATGTAGGTGTCTAACACTTTTTCTATTGGGGCCCTGGGGCTGTTGGATGCCTCTTTTCTCCAAATTTCATTTATGTGCTCCTAAAGTGGAATATTTCCTGGCATCACATTTTCTGTATGTAAGTTAAGTTGTGTTATTAAATTGTTGTGTTTACAATTTGATGAAAAATGACTTTATTTAGAAAACTGCATCATATTACAACATAAACAAAGAAAGGGATTTCCAACCAGGGGTACTTTTACCCTAGGGGATGCTCTTGCAGTTGATACAGGGTGTAGTGTAAGGTATGGTAAGGTCAGGTAAGTTAAGGTAAGTGGTAAGCATCTTCAATCTCTATTCAACCCCATACTCATTCAAACATTTACCTCGAAACTTCATTTAAACTTATGTAATTCATTACACCTTTACCAGTTTTCTGTCATTGCAGACATTTTTTTAAGAGTTTACAATGGGTAAAATGTATCTGGTAAATGCAAACACTAAAAAAACTGTAACCAGTTTTGGTACATTCTGCCATTATGTGATTAATGATCAGTCTCAAATCACATTTGATATCTTAGAATAATTCCCAGGCATGTAATGATTCCTCACATATACATTACACATTAACAGTCAAAAAGGACTTGCACAGTGTCTAATTTATACACCAAATTGTCAGTTACTTATGTGCAGCATACCGGACACATTTCACTCAATTTTCTTGACACTGATCATTAATCTATACTTTCTTTAAGTGGTTATAAAAACTAAAATTAATTGAAGTACCTTAAAAGACCATCTTTTGAATCTTGGCAGGGAGAAAAATGGTGACACCTAAAGAGGTTCTCTTGGGAACTTTGGAGGATTTGGGAGAAGAGGACTTCAAAAAATTCAAGTGGTACCTGCGGGAGCAGGGGGTCCTGCAAGGCTTCCAGGCAATCCCAGAGAGTCGACTAGAAAATGCAGACCGGATGAACATAGTGGACCAGATGTTCCAGACCTACTGTATTAACACTATTAAGGTGGTCAGAATGGTTTTAGGGAAGATGAAAAAGAATGACCTAGTAGAGAATTTATCAAACTCCACCACAGAAGCTGCAGGTCAGTAAACAATGGTCACGCATCAGATGTCATTTTTAAACAATGAAATTATAATTTATATGACAATGATAACAGATATAATGGAAATGCAGATATTAAATGCTGTTGAAAAAAAATGCCACCTTAAGATGGTGGAGAGGGTTGGGTATCCCAGTGACACTGGAAGCTGTATTGTCGGAGTAATAGCTCCTGGTACTCCTTCCAGGTGAAGGTTCAGACCAAGAATGATTTCAGAACCCTTAAAATGTATGAACGTTTGAAGCAGGTTATCTCACCTGGATTAGGCAGACTGGACTGACCTGACTGACCTGGAGCCAGGCCTGATAAACGGAGCTCAACAGCAAGCTCCTATTTGACTCCCGGCAAGGGATCAGTAAACCAGCTCTTCAGCCTTTCAATCTTTGAAAAAAAACAAAGGAAAGATTTTGCTTGAATGCCACAGTGCAGCAATATGCTGGATAACCTCAAGCTATAGGTTGTATCTTGCAGCATGACACAAACAGTATCTTGATCGAGGGCAAATTTGTTTAGTTAAAGTTGTGAAATGTGCACACTTATCTGGCAATATTTTTGATGACTCACATTGTTATGTAATTTTTATCCCTTCAGAGATTCTTGCTGAGTGTCAGCATAAACTCAAATCCAACCTGAAGAAGAGATTTGAAAGTGTGTTTGAGAAAATCACAAAAGCAGGAAATTCTAATTCTCTACATGAGATCTACACAGAGCTCTACATCATGATGGAAGAAACAGGAGAGGTCAACAAGGAACATGAGATCAGGCAGATTGAAAAAGCATCCTGGCAACCTGGAACTCTAAAAGCAGCCATCATATGTGAAAACATCTTTAAAGCCTCACCTGGGGGAGATGAACCAATCAGAACAGTGATGACAAAGGGAGTGGCTGGCATCGGGAAAACAGTCTTAACACAGAAGTTCACTCTGGACTGGGCTGAAGACAAAGCCAACCAGGACATACAGTTCACATTTCCATTCACCTTCAGAGAGCTGAATGTGCTGAAAGAGAAAAAGTTCAGCTTGGTGGAACTTGTTCATCACTTCTTTACTGAAACCAAAGAAGCAGGAATCTGCAGCTTTGATCAGTTCCAGGTCGTGTTCATCTTTGACGGTCTGGATGAGTGTCGACTTCCTCTGGACTTCCCCAACACTGAGATCCTGACTGATGTTACAGAGTCCACCTCAGTGGACGTGCTGCTGACAAACCTCATCAGGGGGAAACTGCTTCCATCTGCTCGCCTCTGGATAACCACACGACCTGCAGCAGCCAATCAGATCCCTCCTGAGTGTGTTGACATGGTGACAGAGGTCAGAGGGTTCACTGACCCACAGAAGGAGGAGTACTTCAGGAAGAAGTTCACAGATAAGGAACAAGCCAGCAGGATCATCTCCCACATCAAGACATCACGAAGCCTCCACATCATGTGCCACATCCCAGTCTTCTGCTGGATCACTGCTACAGTTCTGAAGGATGTGTTGAAAACCAGAGAGGGAGGAGAGCTGCCCAAGACCCTGACTGAGATGTACATCCACTTCCTGGTGGTTCAGTCCAAACTGAAAAACATCAAGTATCATGGAAGATCTGAGAGAGATCCACACTGGAGTCCAGAGAGCAGGACAATGATTGAGTCTCTGGGAAAACTGGCTTTTGAGCAGCTGCAGAAAGGAAACCTGATCTTCTATGAATCAGACCTGACAGACTGTGGCATCGATATCAGAGCAGCCTCAGTGTACTCAGGAGTGTTCACAGAAGCTTTTAAAGAGGTGAGAGGCCTGTACCAGGACAAGGTGTTCTGCTTCGTCCATCTGAGTGTTCAGGAGTTTCTGGCTGCTCTTCATGTCCATCTGACCTTCTTCAACTCTGGAGTCAATCTGCTGTCAGAAGCAACATGGTGGTCGGAACTATTTAGAGACAAATCCAAATTCTCACGTCTTTATCAGATTGCTTTGGACAAGGCCTTAGAAAGTCCAAATGGACACCTGGACTTGTTTCTTCGCTTCCTCCTGGGTCTTTCAATAGAGTCCAATCAGACTCTTCTACGAGGTCTGCTGACACAGACAGGAAGTTGCTCAGACACCAATCAGAAAACAGTCCAGTACATCAAGAAGAAGATCAGTGAGAATCTGTCTCCAGAGAAAAGCATCAACCTGTTCCAGTGTCTGAATGAACTGAATGATCGTTCTCTAGTGGAGGAGATCCAACAGTACCTGAGATCAGGAATTCTCTCCACAGAGAAACTCTCTCCTGCTCAATGGTCAGCTCTGGTCTTCATCTTACTGTCATCAGAAAAAGATCTGGATGTGTTTGACCTGAAGAAATACTCTGCTTCAGAGGAGGCTTTTCTGAGGCTGCTGCCAGTGGTCAAAGCTTCCAACAAGGCTATGTACGTTCCCATGTATCCATCCAGATTAATTGTATCTTTATATTTTGTCGAGACAAAATCCACATTTTTAAAATTGGTTTCTTTTGTTTTGCTGATTCCTCTCAGACTGAGTGGCTGTAACCTCACAGAGAGAAGCTGTGAAACTCTGTCCTCAGTTCTCAGCTCCCAGTCCTCTAATTTGAAAGAGCTAGAACTGAGTAACAACAACTTGCAGGATGTAGGAGTGAAGCTATTGTCTGCAGGACTGGGAAGTCCATGCTGTACAACAGAAGTTCTAAGGTAATTGTTAATTTTTTCAGTATTCATGACTTTCTGAGTAGTTATTTTCTCAAAAGATTCAGCATGTGAATGTTTTTTCTGGAATTCCTCTTCAGACTGAGTGGTTGTAACCTCTCAGACAAAAGCTGTGACGTTCTGTCCTCAGTCCTAATCTCTCAGTTCTCTAGACTGAAAGAGTTGGACTTGAGTGACAACAACCTACAAGATTCAGGAGTGAACCTGCTGCTTGAGAATCAATCACAGTGCAGACTGAAATTTCTCAGGTTAGATTTCAGCTGTTTTATATTTCTGACTCGCTGACATTTGCTTAGTTTAAATTTTCAGTATGTGAATGCTTTTCTCTGGGATTCCTCTTTAGGGTGACTGGATGTGACCTCTCAGAGTTGAGCTGTTATACTTTGTCCTCAGTTCTAAGCTCTGAGTCCTCTAGTCTTAAGGAGCTGGACCTGAGTAACAACTACCTGCAGGATTGTGGGGTGGAGCTGCTGTCTGCTGGATTGGAGACTCCACACTGTACACTGAAAGGTCTCAGGTTAGTGTTTAGCTTTTTTGTATTCATGACTGTCTGAGCTGTTGTTTACTTGAAATGTTCAGTATATGAATGGTTTGTCTGGAATTCTTCCTCAGACTGAGTTGCTGTAACCTCTCAGATAAAAGCTGTGAAGCTTTGTCCTCAGTTTTCAGCTCCCAGTCCTCTAGACTGAGAGAGCTGGACATGAGTGGCAACAACCTGCAGGACTCAGGAGTAAAGCTGTTGTCTGCTAAACTTGAGAATACATGGTGCAGACTGGAAAGTCTCAGGTTAGTGTTCAGGTATTTTTCATGTATGACTCAATGAAGTGTTATTTAATTGAAATAGGCAAAATGTGAATTGTTTCTCTGGAATTCATCTCCAGGCTGAGTGGATGTAATCTCTCAGAGACAAGCTGTGACGCTCTGTCCTCAGTTCTCAGCACTCAGTCCTCTAGTCTAAGAGAGCTCGACCTGAGTAACAACAACCTCCGGGATTCAGGAGTGAAGCTGCTATCTGCTGGACTGGAGAGTCCACACTGCATAATACAACGTCTCAGGTTAATATTCAGATGTTTTGCTTTTATGACTGAGCTGTTATTAACTTAAAATACAATGATAAAAGAGGTAAGTGAAGCCTTAAAATGACCTGGTTTACTGCATTGGTTGGTCATAATATGTAATCTGATCTTCACCAAAGTCACAAATATAAACTAACACAGTGCGTTCATGTTAATATTACAGAAATGATTATAATCTTTTATCTTTGTTAAAGAAACTCATGAAGCATCCACAATGTTGGTGGAAAAAGTAAGTTAGCTCTTGGATATCGTAACTCGTTGAAAACAAGCCCTTCTAGTAGCTGCTGATCAGACCTGCACAATTTGGACCATTCTTCATGACAGAAGTGCTTAACCTCAACCATATTCCTAGGATCTCGGGTGTTAGCGGTTCTTGTTATGTCATTCCACAGCATGTGTACTGGATTAAGGTCTGGCACTGACTGGGCCACTCTAGAAGGAGGATTTTCTTTGTTTGAAGTCCTTCTGTGTTGATTTACTTGTGTTGTGTGTCTTTCCTGGGATTTCTCTTTAGATTGAATGACTGTAACCTCTCAGAGAGAAGCTGCGAAGCTCTGTCCTCAGTTCTCAGTTTCCAGTCCTCTAGTCTGAGAGAGCTTGACCTGAGTAAAAACAACCTGCTGGATTCAGGAGTGAAGGTGCTCTCTGCTGGACTGGAGAGTCAACACTGCAGACTGGAAACTCTCAGGTCCAGACTCATATTTTTGTAAACACTCAAGTTAAATGTAATTTTAAAAAATATATATATTTTTATGATCTTGCATTAAATGAAGTAGTAATATTGTTCTGAAGACATATCCATACTCAGGAGATTGTCACCTGTGGGAGAAAGTAAGCACAAAGACTTTGACATTTATACCTTTGCTATGAAGTCTTAATACACCTGCTAATACAGTCACGAGGTGTTTACCATTCCATACATGATGGGGACATCTAAAAATCCCTTGAGCTTGCCACACAAAGAGAGAACATGATATGCAACATATAAACCCAGACTGATTGGCAACTCAACCCTAATAAAACCATGAAGCATATTCATCAGGGGTATACGAAGGGAAGCCTGCCAGAAAGGCATTACAGAAGTTGAGGTGAGAGGTGAGAGATAACCATGGAATGGACCAAGAGCTGGGTGGAATACTGAGTCAGGTAAGGCCTGATTTTTCTGATGTTGTATAGAGGAGACTGGTACAAGTGGGAGACAGATGCAGCATGGTCAGAAAAGTCATCAAACATAACAATCTTGGTTGCGACCTGGTTGGGGTCATAGATGAAGAGGCTATTTAGATATTGATATTATTATGGAGAGACTGATTGTCAGGATAACTAGGAATTCAGTCTTACAGCGGTTTATTTGAATGTGGCGTTCCTTCATCTATGCAAATATGTCAGAGAGACACAGTGACTGAGATCAACACAGAGACCATGGGATTGTCTGGCGGGAACCACAGATATAATTGGGTGTCATCTGCATAGCAGCGATATGAGAAGCCATGCAAGTGTATAATGGGACCCAAGGAGGTCGTGGCCCATATAAGAGAGGTCCTTGGGGCACTCCTGTGGGTAGGGGATGGGATAAGGATGCTTGTGTCCTTGCCTATTCCTAACATGCTCCCTTTTTCTTAATTGTTCCTTGTCTGTATTTGATATGCTCTAATCTGTGGTTTTTGGAACCTTATAATGGTGTGCTATCTTGGTCAGATCTCCCTTGAAAAGGAGATTTTAATCTAAAAGGTACTTCCTGGTTAAATAGAGGTGAGAAAAAAACACTTGACAACTGCAGTGACTGGGGTTAGGCGCAGGTTGGTGCCACTGTTAAAACACATCATTTTTATTGTCCCACTCTAAGTGTATTCCCTGTATGGCATTTTTCAGTATTTGTGTCAATTTCTCAGGAAATAGCCTGTGGATCTTGATGTGAAAAGTCAGGCATATTTATGGCATTGAGATCATGAGTTTACACAATTTGATGGAAGAAAATGTTTTGCCATAGTGGAGGAATGTGTTATACTAAGTGCAATTGTAGCTACATATTTTATGGGGACATAAATAATAAACATAAATGTGAGGAATCAACCTGCTTTTGGACACAACATTTAGAAACATGATTTTGTGTGTGTGTGTGTGTGTGTGTGTGTGTGTGTGTGTGTGTGTGTGTGTGTGTATGTAGTCTGTCATACTGTGTGGTCACAGAGGAAGGCTGTGCTTCTCTGGTCTCAGCTCTCCGCTCCAACCCCTCCCATCTGAGAGAGCTGGACCTGAGCTACAATCATCCAGGAGACTCAGGAGTGAAGCTGCTGTCTGCTGGACTGGAGGATCCACACTGGAGACTGGACACTCTCAGGTATGGACAGATGGACAGACAACAGCAGCTCTCACTGTTTCTCTATTTCTCTAACTGAGGAGCTCTGCTTAATGTTTCACAGTGGATATGAGTGAAGGTGGATAAAGTTGATTCTGACTTTGTTTCTTCCTCCAGGGTGGATCATGGTGGACCACAGAGAGTGAGACCTGGTCCGACGAAGTGTGAGTGTTTTCACTGAGTTTCCACCGAACTGTGATTCATGAGAACACAGCTGCACATGTTCCACTGGATTTTTACATCTTGACTGAAGTACAAAGTTTCTCCAGAGTCTCATTCAGCTTCTGTTTTTTGCCAGTGTGGTTGGAGAGATGTTAGAATTCAATCAATTAATTTCAAATCCACAATCACAATAAACTGAATGTAGTGATCCAACAAAAACTACTTATTCAATTTTATCAACAGTGGAGCCAACAGAAAACTGACATTGTTCTTTTTTTTTTACTGTCACTGATTTTAGAGAAGAGTTTTGTTGCCTTCAGGTACTGCTTGTAAGCTTGTACTTTACAGGTTTGACTGATATAAGTTGTGTTCAGGAAGCTTTCAGTTTTCTTCTCTGGATGTGTTTAATAAATCAATAAAACCTAAGTCATGAACACAATGTCACAAAGATGTTGAAAATGGCAGACATGGGGACAGATATTTGATATATTTTCACAAACACCAGACATGCTCCATTTTTCATACATTAATTTGTGTTTCTAACAGAATGTGTGTATGTTACACAGGCCTCAGATCAGCCTACACATGGTTTTCTAGAGCCGGCTGCAGCTGAGAAACAGTTTTAGAAAGCAGATGGTTCAGAGCTTCTTTGTGCTGCAGTGGAAGATGAGCCAGTTTCATTAGTGAGACTTTATTCACTACATGTGTTTATTGATGTGGATCTCCATTAGCCGTCATCCTCAGGTCCAGAGCAGAAAAACAGCAGAACATCACTGACATCTTGACTCTCATGTTCAGTAACTGTTGATGTTCTTATAACTGGATTGTTGGATTAATTTAAATGTAGTCAAACATTATTCACAGTTGAATATGAAATGTAAGTTTGAATGATTCACTTTCAGTAATTGTCAGTGAAGTCGATCAGATGATAAACTGCAGCTGTGTTGTGTCTTGTTCTCTCCATCAGACGCCTGTGAACTGGAACTGGACACAAACACAGTAAATGGAAACCTCAAACTCTCTGACAACAACAGGACGGTGACACGCGTGAGAGCAACGCAAGGATTTGTTCCAACCCAATATGATAAACAAGTGCCAATGGACTGCTGGTCTGAGCTGCTGTGTAGAAAAGCTCTGACTGGTCACTGTTACTGGGAGGTCGAGTGGAGAGGAGATGTTCATATATCAGTGATTTACAGAAGAATCAGAAGGAAAAGAGACAGTGAAGAATGTTTGTTTGGAAAAAATGATCAATCCTGGAGACTGAGCTGCTCTGATGTTCTTGGTTACTCTGTCTGGCACAACAACAGACAAAAATCCATCTCCTTCCCTTCACACTCATCCCCCTCCCCCTCCTCCCGCTCCTCCCGCTCCTCCTCCTCCTCCTCCTCCTCCGTCTTTCACAGAGTAGCAGTGTATGTGGACTGTCCTGCTGGCACTCTGTCCTTCTACAGCGTCTCCTCTGACACACTGACCCACCTCCACACCTTCAACACCACATTCGCTCAACCTCTGTATCCTGGGTTCAGGATCTGTCCTGGTTCCTCGGTGTCTCTGTGTCGTCTGTAGGTCTGAGAGTCTCTGCTGTGGACAGAAACCCTGCTGACGGTTGACTGTTCACCATGACACACACTCTGCTCTGTGAAGCAGATCTGTCTTAGACTCAGACACGAAACATTCATTTGTCTGATTTCATCACTTTGATGATCAACATTTTAACACTTTTGTAAAATGATTTTCATTCAGTCTCATTTTTTTTGTCTCAGTTCCTGAATGTAAAGGAAACATTTCTACTGCCAGCAACATATTTTTAACTGATTTATTATTGGAGTTAAAATGTTTACGTATTCAGTTTGTAGATTCAGGATTTAATCCATGTTGGGATTAAAAAGTCACCCGATTTGTAAAAATGTAGAAGTCAGCACAAATGTTTGAGAGAAAGTGGAAATGAACTAAATATATTTCACATCAAACTGTACAGTTTCTAAGTAAAATCTGATGATTAGTGAAAGACACAGACTCTCCTCTTGTCACGGTTTGAAGGGGTAAGTAGGACCCAAATGCAGCCAACACTTTGGGGAACGGTGCAGACAGGTTTATTAACAAAACGTGAACGTGACATGAACAAACCCTGAACTAAACAGATGAACTGACACAGACAAAGGGGAGCACAAGGACTATATAGACAAGGGAGGCAAGGGTGATTGAACACAGGTGAAACACATCAGGGCGGGGCAGACAATCACCACAGACACAGGACAAGGACAGGAAGCAAAAACACTGACACACATGGAAACCAATTACAAAATAAAACAGGAAGTGCAAAAGTCCAAAACAAAACTAACAAAAAGTGTCTGCCATTACAAACCATGACACCTCTTCTCTCAGAATACATTCTCCATGATGCAGGTCACTCAAATCTTCTTCATCAATAAAGAAATTTGTTTCTGCTTCTGTTATTAATCCGACCTACAGATCCACTGTTTTTAATCTGATGCTCAATCTGAAAAAACAGTCAAATCTAAACCTGTGATCCATGTGAATCTACTGAATCTGTTATAAGTCCACTTCTACGGTGGCCCAGACGGGTCAACACAATACCAAAGCCACAACATGAATACAGACAAAGTCACAACAGGAGTTAAGCCACAACGGAAATAAGCAGTAGTCCGTCTCTACTATTACCATAACAATAAATGTGAAAATGAAAAAAAGTATGATAAATGTTCATAAATATGAAAATATAAATACATTAAAAAACATTACTGATTTGTGACAATCACATAAATGCTTCATAAATTTCCCCAGTCTAAATAGTTATACCAGCCGAGAGAGTCCTGATATCTGAGTGGTTCAGCAGCATGCCATTTTCTGAGCAGCGAGTCTCTTGTTCGACTCCCAGCCAGCCAGACTTCTTCCTGCATGTCATTCCCCTTCTCTTTGTCCCTGCATTTTCCGTCTCTACACTGTCATGTCAAATAAAGGTATTTGTTTTTGTGTTTTTACTGTTTTTACTGTGTGGACTCTGCTGAAGAAGCAGAGGCAGGGACAGGAACTCGTCTGTACTAGCTGATGAAGGAGTCTGTTTGAGGCTGCTGGCTGGGCTGGACCTCTGTTACAGGTGATGGATCTGACCAGACTTCAGCTGGACAATCCTGCTCCTCTGGCTGCTGGTAACTGTTGAGTAACTAAATTGTTGTCCACACAAATAACAAATCAGTTACAAAAATGTTCTATAAGGATCTTTTTGGACCAATGCTGATGTGAATCTGGACTTGTTAAAGAAATAAGTGCTATGTTTTTGTACAGTCTAAGACAAAATAGAATTTTCTCTCTCTCTTTTTCTCTCACATCCTTTTATTTCTCACAATGTTGCAGGAAGTGGGCACATAGCCTGGCCTCCCTGGGCAACTTGTTCCTCCTCTCTCTCTCTCTCTCTCTCTCTCTCTCTCTCTCTCTCTCTCTCTCTCTCTGGTTATTTCCTGATTGCAGTTATTGTTTTTTTTTTTATTTCACCGTCTCCTGTCATGCTGCAGATCTTTTCTCCATGTGAGGCTTTGGTAAGTGACAGTTTTCATCGTGTTGGGTCGTTCGAACTACAACACTGCGTCATATTTTATCAACTCTAAGCTAAATGAAATGTATGTAAAAACGTAGTTGTGTGGGAAAACTAAAGTTTAATTCATGCATTTGAAATAAAGTCAATCAGCTGATTCGTCCTGAAGCTCAGTCGGTCGCAGCAGTGAAGCAGAAACCGGATAAAAAGACAAAGCACATAAAAACATAAAAAGAAATTCAAAATACAAAATGAGTAAAAGTTCAAACAGTTTACAGCTGAGTTCAGTTCAGAATCAAACCATCAGATGATGGAATAGAGAGTCTGAGACCTGCATGGGTTTCTGTGCTCATGCCAGCTTTTCCTCCCAGAGTTTAGTTGAAAGATGGCAGAGGGCATCAGACAGGAAGTGAGAGAGATTTTCACGAGTGCAGCTCATGTGACACAGACTTGATCAAAACATTTCAGACTTGATGTTTTTCATACCACATTGTGACGCAAATCCCATTTCTTTGGAGGTTGTCCTCGCTCACATGCGCAGGCAATTGGTTGACACAGGCGAGTCGTCAGCTGATGCTGTTGTTGGCGCTGTGCTCTGCCTCACAAGTGGGGCATCATATGTTGGGCCTTCAGTTGTTTGTCAACTTATTGGCTTACATAGATTATGAAAATTATTATTATAAATTTTGATAATAAATAAAAACTTCAAATAACTGTTCACAGCCCAGTCTGCCAGCAGACTTTCTTCGTAGGCACTCTCGAGATCTGGTCAGCCGGTCCTGGTGTGGCGTGTAGCCGGAGGGCCGGAGGTTGACGGCGGAATAAATGCTAGTATTTAACTTAATTTGCCAGATAAGTTGGAAGGAGTTGGTGTTGGCCAAACGACGCAAAACCTTCAAAATCTTCTAGACAAAAGTTGGATTTGTCAAAAAAAGGAAAACGACAAAATTACTTATACACACCTGTGTGTGATTCAATTTGGAAGGCTTGGCTTGCTGAAATAGTAAAACAAAAATCGCGCACAAAAGTGTAAGAAAATTTAGGACAAAGACCACGAGGTTGGAACCAAAGTAACAAGTAAAGTTTAAGCTAGAAATGAACGTGAGCTAGTGTGCGAAACGAGATGTAAAGGTTAAGATTGTAAGAAAAGTTGTAAGAAGAAGAATTGTAAAAGAAGATTGTAAAAGAAGAGATGAGCCCTGGAGGATCCTGCTGTTTTATCCTCGGGGTGTGTGTAGCTGGGGGGGGCTTGACAGTTGTCGCCACCAAACCTTACCAATAGTTTTTAGCTGGGCTTGTTGTTTTACCATCTGTTCCTGAATCCCGGGGATTTCAGCCTGCAGCTCCCCCATGTGTCGTTTGACAGCGGCAATGTTTACAGCATTAACTGAGGAGACCCCTAGACTAAAGAGAGAGCCGAGAGCAGCAGCTGCGGCTAGCAAGCCTCCAATGAACCGCTTCTCTCTTTTGTTGGCACCGCTTAATTCAGACCAAGTGATGGTGAATTTCTGAAGCTGTTGCAGCATGTGGGTTATGTCTACCTCTGCGTGGGTTATAACCTCCTTGTTCCAGCGAATGCCAGCCCAAGAGGTTAGTTTGGCGGTGGTGGGGACATTTCGGCGACAAACCATCTCAGGATTGAATCTAACGAACACTTTCTGGGTGTGTAGACGACAATTTGTGATTAGAAGTCCTGGTTGTTCCTTTAGAACAATCCCCGAGTTAGGCCCAGGTTCGACGGTCTCGGGGTTCGCCGGGGTAGTTATCATCCCGAGAGTCACGATGGCGAGCAGCAGCCACATCATCCTGATGGGAAAAACACACATGGTTACCGGTTTTTAGCGCCACGAATTTAGTTAGTGTTTCGTTTAAAATGGGCTGGCAATTAGTTAAGTCACCCCCACTAGTTCACTTTGCGAGGTCAATCACTTGTTGGAAGTGTTGAACGGGCTTGAAGGTAGATTGGTTTTAGTTTAAAATTTGGGTTCGTAGTGTATTTAATTCGATTTCTTGTTCTTATGTTAGCACAACGATCGAGGCACTATCGCGATTGTTCGATGTTGGTGAGCGATATCTAGGTGTGCTAAGGGTTTTATAATCAGTTTATGACCTGCCTGGGGTACTGTCGTCCCCTGTATATCCCATGGGGGTCTTATGTGATTTGATCTGGTTGTGGTGGCCCCATTTGAGGGTCGGTTCTTTCTGGCCCTTGCTAACCTTGATTTGGTACACAACGGGAGAAAGCTTGTCTGTGATCAGGTAAGGACCGGCCCACCGAGGGAGGAGCTTTCGGGCGAGCCTTTCCGTGCTTGGGTTGGTTTGACCTGTTGGTTGGAAGAAGTTGTAGTATCACACCTTGTCCCCCACTTGGAGCTCTTCATGTGAAGCCTTTTGGTCATAGTAGGCCTTACGTCCTTTTGCGCTTTTGTCCAGGTGTTTTTGGGCAAAGGCGAAGGTGGCTTGAAGGTGTTGGTTCAAGTCCGTCATGTACTGGTGGGTTATGTATGCTGTTGCAACGCTAGCTTCACCTGGTTGGTAAAGCAGGTGCAGTGGGAGTGTCATTTGTCGGTCTGTCATCATTTCAAATGGCGAAAACCCCGTTGTTTCATGCGGTGTTGCTCTGATGGCCATTAAGACCAGCGGCAGTGTGATGTAGGCCGACCTGAGTGGCCGTTTAGTAGGAGGCAGACACGGAGAATTTTGTCCAGGGATACCAAAGTGATTTATTTACAGTGCAGTCCATGTTCACACTCAACAAAAAACTCAAAATAATTAATCTAGGCCTAACTAATTCATAGGTGACTGGACCTGTCTTTCTTGTGACCTTGTATGGTCCCTGCCACTTGGCCAGTAGGCCACTGTCAGACGTTGGCAGCAATAGGAGAACTTTCTGGCCCTCCTGCAGAACTCTCCATCTTGAAGCTGTGTCATACCTTTTCTTCTGTCGCTCTTGTGCCTGGCCCAGGTTGTCATTTGCAAGTTCTTGAAATTGTCCCAG
>NW_019525001.1:98100-101977 GCF_002814215.2 Seriola lalandi dorsalis | reverse complement strand
GAAAATAGAACTTAATCAATAAATAACTAAACTTAATACTTGTAGATGTTTTAATTTAACCAAAAAATGTTGTTAAATGAACTGTAACTAAACATAATACAAACTACAAACAAACCCGGGATAGAATGTGTCTGCAAATGAGAAGTTACTGAACATAAGGTTAAATGGTGAACAAGCATGAGTAAATCTGTAAACTATGATGTTATGATGGATCAAAGTAGGGACAAGTGGTGTAATTCTTACCCACTTTGTCACAGGCAGTTTCACATCCCAGTCCCTGTGGTTTGAAGTCACGTACTTCTTTAGAATGCTAACCACGGTTCGATTAGCTCGTTCTACCTGACCAGAGGCTTGGGGATGATGGCTGATGTGGAAGTTGGCCTTCACACCGAGTATCTGCCAGAGTTCTTGCATTACCTCCGCAGTGAAATGTGTGAACCTGGAGAAGATGTGGTTCATCAGTAGGTATGCGGTTGTTTGAGCTGTGTCGTTTGGGGCTGGTAAGCACTCAAGCCATTTAGTGAATGCGCATGTGACCGTGAGGAAGTATTTGTTGCCTCTGGTTGATTTGGTCAGAGGTCCAACCCAGTCGATTTGGAGGTCGGACCAGGGGAAGGAAATGCCTCTTCGCTGTAAGGGGGCTCTGTGCACAGGATTGGCTGGTTGAAACTGGCAGCAGACTAAACAGCCTTTGATGTAGTCAGCCACATCTTTTCGCATTTGTGGCCAGTAGGCGACCTGCCTGAGTGCATTGTATGTCGCTTTGGAGCCTTTGTGTCCTGCGCATGGGGAGTCGTGGGCATGCATTAGCATCACCCCCCTGTGGTTACGAGGTACCACGAACACAGGTGAAGTGAGCGCATCGGAAGCATAAACCAGGATGCCTTTGAGCAGGCGCAGGGACGCACGTCCGTTGAAGAGGATCTTCAGGTCTGGTAGTTGGGCAAGTTCATCGCTTGTGATCAACCGAGCGGTTGGGTCGGTTAGGTGGCCAATCATTGTATTGATTGCTGGATCAAGCGCTTGCAGTGAGATGAGGTCCGAATCAGAGAAAGCCGGACGGACAGAGGCAGTGGTTATGTCAGTTGGGCGTGGCAGCGCTGAAGTGGCCGCATGAGACCGAGTGATGACACAGATGCTAGGGGTGGGTGGGCGGGCAAGGGAATCCGGCTCAGGCACAGGTTCTGGTTCCAGTGACCACGGCGTGCCTTCAACAGCGCCACGTTTAGCAAGTGTGTCAGTTAGGTCGTTCAGTTCTTTGTCTTGCCCGGGAACACGGGAGTGGCCCCTGACCTTTTTCCAGTAGACCTGCATGTCTTGTGTGTCCACGAGGTGGTTGCAGGCCACGAACAACTCTTTGTGCTTGACTGGTTTCCTGTTGGAAGTTATGAAGCCATTGCGTTGCCAGAGGGGAAGATGGCAAGAGAAGCTGAGATCTCTTTGCATATGTTTTGGTCAAAGTAGTGGTGGCGTGGAGGTGGCAGTTCGCAGACTGGTGCTACGCTGGTCGGGGAGTCGTCTGAACACCGTTGGCAGGCTGCCAGTCCTGTGCCCAAGGGTGTTTTGTGGTTTTGAGCATAGCGCACCTCCACGTTAAAGCTTTGTAGGGCCATCAGCCACGACGCTACGCGTGCATTGGTGACTACGCCATCTCTGAGTCGCTGACTGTTGAGGAAGGTTACTGGCTGGTGGTGGGTTTCCACAATCACTTTTTGTCCGCCAAGATAGTTGGAGAAGTGTTTGACTGCCCACACCGTCGCTAGGAGAGCTTTTTCACAGTCAGTGTACTTAAGTTCAGGGGGTGACAGAGTTTTGCTGGCATATGCAACAACGCGTTTGTCGAGGTCATGCTTTTGGTAAAGACCTGCGGTCAAGCAATGGTTAGAGAATCCCACTTCCAAGTGGTACTCTTTGTTGCAGTTCGGATAGGCCAAGCAAGGAGCCGTGCAAAGTTTTTCTTTAAGGGCCTGCATTGCCTGTTGTCTTGAGTCGTTCCAGACAAATAGCGCATCTTTTCGAAGGAGTTCTGTTAATGGCTAGGCCAAGTCAGCGTAGTTTTCAATGAATTGGCGGGAGGAGTTGCATACCCCCAAGAAGCTACGAAGTTCAGAGACATTCGTTGGTGCTTTGATGTTTGTGACTCCTTGTACACGATTTATCTGTGGCTCAACCCCCCGTGGTCCTACCAGGAGGCCAGCATAGTTCACTTTGGTTTTACACCATTGGCATTTGGAGAGTTATATCTTCGCGCCAGCAGTTGTGAGCTGCCCCAGGACATGATCAATCTCCTCCAGATGCGTGTCCAGAGTAGAACTTCTCATGAGGATGTCATCAACATAGATGAGTGTGCCCCTGTCGTTAGCATCAGGGCACGCTTTGTTTAAGAAGATGTTGAATTCAGCAGGTGAGTTGGCGTAGCCAAACGGGCACCTGGTGAAGGTGTATTGTCGATTTGCGAAAGTGAATGCCAGTTTGTACTGGTCGGCAACATGTACTGGGATTGTCCAGAATCCTGATGCGATGTCAAGCGTGGAGAAGTACTTGGCATCCCTGATTTTAGGGAGCTCTTGTTCAAGCTGTGTCATAGGCCATCTAGACAGAGGCACCTGTTGGTTGAGTTTACGGTAGTCGATGGTCAGCCGCCATTTGCCGTTGGGTTTAAGCACTGGCCAGAGCGGTGCTGAGTAGGTGCTGTTACAAGGGCGGATGATTCCTTTCTCTAGCAGGTTGTCTATGATTTCCTGTACAGGTTCATACGATGCTAAAGGAATCTTATATTGTCGTACAAAGGTTGGTGGTGCATTAGGTGGAGTGGGGATGCGCACTGAGTGGATGGTGGTGAGTCCGCAGTCAAGAGAGTCCTCAGCGAAGGATGTTTGGTATTTCAGGAGTATGTTGCAGAGTTTTTGGCGTTCTTCTTCACAGTCCAGTGCGTCGGCTTCTGTCACCACCTGGTCTATTTGAGCCATGAAGTCCGAGCATGGCTCGGTTGTCTGTTCCAGTGTCGCTTCTCCAGGTTCGTTTTGGATGTCTGATTGAGGTGGTGTAGGGGCTGTCTCTGACGTTACATCCAGAGATAAAACGTTGATACTCTGAAGCAACATTTGATTATCCTCCATGATATCAACACGTCCGATGGAGTCGTGTTCAAACGCCATGACTGGGAAGATTGCGATCACTTTTGATGGTTTAGTGTATACCACCTGCACGTCTGAGTTGTCAGGGAGTAGAGGAGGGGGTATACGCCCAATAACTGGGATTCCAAACTCAAAATCGTGGAACTCTGTACTGATAAGCCACCCTAGTGGTGTGGACCTGGGAATCAGTATGGTCTCTGTGGTGGTATTTTGAACCAACAAGTAAGTTGACCTGGAGCATAGCTCTAGTAAGGGAGTGGCTTCCAAGGAGAGTCCCATTTCGAAGAAAAGGGGAGATGGTTGAAAGAGTGCCTGTGGGTGATTAAGGCGTTGACCTGTTCGCAGGTACGCGTACTGACACGTTTTTGGTGTATGGCGGTAAAGTTCAGTGTTTCCTCTAGGATTTTTTTCAGCAGTGGGGGGGCATGCTCTCGGGCGGGGGCATACACAAATGACCAAATGAGCAGTTGACAGCAGATTTTACTTTCAAAACCTATTCATTGGCTGGGCAGTTGAAAATGGCTTTTATCGCTACCATTGAACTTTTACAATATATATCTCAGCCATATACAATGTCAAGAAAATAAATACCTTTGGTTTGTGAAAAATAAATGTTACTTCAACTCTAACCAGTTGAAAATGTAAAAAGTAAAAAATAAATAAAACAATAACATTAAACTAGAAAATTCCAGGGAAATTTTGAGTGCCACGGGGGCTACTGCCGGGATGAGTACATGATT
>NW_019525001.1:85198-98080 GCF_002814215.2 Seriola lalandi dorsalis | reverse complement strand
CTTCAAACTGGCATTTAAAGGGTTAAAATCCTGAAAACTAATAAACATTTGGTAGGTTTGAGCAGAACTGAAGAGGTTTAAGAGATTTATGCAAAAAAAGCAGAAAAAAATATTGATATATGATGATTTTATAGCATTTTCTTTGTGTGTCCTATTTTGGACCCGAGGAACCCCAGGGGGTACAAAATGTGTTACCAGTGTATAATAGACCTGTAACAGTAACTGACATTAGATTTTAAAAATATGTCAAAAAAGACACTTTCTTGCAGAAATCCATACCTTCACCTGAAATATATATATATATATATATATACACACAGGGGATGGACAATGAAACTGAAACGCCTGGTTTTAGACCACAATAATTCATTAGTATGGTGTAGGGCCTCCTTTTGCGGCCAATACAGCATCAATTTGTCTTGGGAATGATACAAGTCCTGCACAGTGGCCAGAGGGATTTTGAGCCATTCTTCTTGCAGAATAGTGGCCAGGTCACTACGTGATGCTGGTGGAGGAAAAATTTTCCTGCCTCGCTCCTCCAAAACACCCCAAAGTGGCTCAATAATATTTAGATCTGGTGACTGTGCAGGCCATGGGAGATGTTCAACTTCACTTTCATGTTCATCAAACCACTCTGTCACCAGTCTTGCTGTGTGTATTGGTGCATTATCATCCTGATACATCCTGAACCATTGGGTGCACATGGTCCTCCAGAATGGTTCGGTAGTCCATCTAGCACAAGTATTGGGCCAATGGAATGCCAAGATATTGCAGCCCAAACCATCAATGATCCACCCCCATGCTTCACTCTGGGCATGCAACAGTCTGGGTGGTACGCTTCTTTGGGGCTTCTCCACTCCGTAACTCTCCCGGATGTGGGAAAGACAGTAAAGGTGGACTCATCAGAGAACAATACATGTTTCACATTGTCCACAGCCCAAGATTTGCGCTGCTGTCACCATTGAAACCGACATTTGGCATTGGCACGAGGACCAAAGGTTTGACTATAGCAGCCCAGCCGTGTATATTGACCCTGTGGAGCTCCCGACGGACAGTTTTGGTGGAAACAGGAGAGTTGAGGTGCACATTTAATTCTGCAGTGAGTTGGGCAGCTGTGGTTTTATGTTTTTTGGATACAATCCGGGTTAGCACCCAGACATCCCTTTCAGACAGCTTCCTCTTGCGTCCACAGTTACTCCTGTTGGATGTTGTTCGTCCTTCTTGGTGGTATGCTGACATTACCCTGGATACTGTGGCTTTTGATACATCACAAAGACTTGCTGTCTTGTTCACAGATGCGCCAGCAAGACATGCACCAACAATTTGTCCTCTTTTGAACTCTGATATGTTACCCATAATGTTGTGTGCATTGCAATATTTTGAGCAAAACTGTGCTATTACTCTGCTAATTGAACTTTCACACTCTGCTCTTACTGGTGCAGCTTGCAATCAATGAAGATTGGCCACCAGGCTGGTCAAATTTAGCCATGAAACCTCCAACACTAAATTGGCAGGTGTTTCAGTTTCATTGTCCAACCCCTGTGTGTGTGTGTGTGTGTGTGTGTATATATATATATATATTATCGGCAATCCTAGAATGAACAGATAACAGGAGCTCTCACACTGTTTCTCTGTCTATCTGACTAACTGAGGAGCTCTGCTTCATGTTTCATGGTGGATATGAGTGAAGGTGGATGAAATTGATTCTGACATTGTTTCTTCCTCCAGGGTGGACCATGGTGGACCACAGAGACTGAGACCTGGTGTGAGGAAGTGTGAGTTTGTTTTAAGTTTGATTCATGAGAACACAGCTGCACGTTACACTAGAATTTTACATTATCTTGATTTAACTACAAAATGAATTTCTCCAGAGTGTAATTCAGGATTTAGCTTCTGTTTTTTGTTTTTCATAGGTATGGCTGAAAAGATGTTATAATTCAATGACCCAACAAATCTAATCAACAGTGATTTTATAGAAGAGTTTTGTTGCCTTCTGGTGTTGCTCGTAAACTCGTATTTCACACATTTGACTGAAATAAGCTGTGTACAGAAAGCCTTCAGTTTTACCTCTTGATGTGTTTAATAAATCAGTGTTCAAAAAGCTACAAGTCATAAACACAAGAGGCCAAAATTAATCTCACAAAGATGTTGAAAAGCTGAGTAAAATGAGCTGAGTTGGAGTTTTATTTTTATTTAATTTCTAGTTCTGCTATCTTGTAGTTCCTCCTTGACCGGCAGAGCTGGAGCCAGATGTATGATACAACTGGGCATCCTCCATTTTTCACACATAAACTGTTGCATGTCACACAGACCTTAAACCAGCGTACACATGGTTTCTAGAGCCAGTTGCAGGTGATAATAAAACACTGTTTGTTGATGTTGTTATCAACTTTGCAGTCTGTGTTATTTTAGCCTCCACAGCAATCAAAGCAAAGCAATCAATTCATGAACTTAATGACTTCAGTATGGATAATTTTATCATTCTTGTTTCCAATGGAGGTGTCATTTTACTCCTGTTAGTTCTTTTGATTAGATTCTTTATTGTGAAGCACTTTGTAAAGACTTTCTCCATAACAACACCTACAACACATAAAATAAATAATTGATCATCTTCCTTTTGTAAATGTTAAGGTTTTGCAGTCCACCTCATAGGTAAAATTAATACTATTAAATCAAATATATTCAAATATAAGCTTAAGAATTTTAATACACCAGAACCTTTGTTTTATTACATGCGGAAACACTGGAGAATTTTGTCCTGATTGATGATTTTTAGATCCCATTCCTACATCTTTTTTTTTTTTTTTTAATTTTTTTTACAGTTGTTTAATTGATGATTTACTTAACATTGTAAATGATTCTCCTCAGATGGGTGTTTTCCCTACTGCTCTTAAGACCGGCATAGTTAAATCTCTTTTGCAGTAAAACAATTTAGATGTCTCCACACTTGATAATTACGGACCAGTTTCCAATCTAAATAAATTTTGGGAGAAGTTTGTTTTTCACCAGTTAAATGACTTTATGATCACCCACAGCATATTTGATAAATACCAGTCTGGTTTTCTGACCAATCACAATACAGAGACAGCAGTAGTGAAAATTGTGAAGAACCTCAGGTCCAATATGTATATGAAAAAACCATCTCTATTAGTACTACTTGAAATAAGCGCATCCTTTGATACAGTAGACCACTCCATTCATTTAGACAGATTTTCAGTCTTATCCCGCTGGTACTGTTTTTAACTGGTTTAAATTTTATCTCACTGAAAGAGAATTCTTTGTAAGAATTAATGAATATGCACCTGAAAGCTATAAAATTAATTATGGTGTTCCTCGGGGTTAAATTTTAGGTCGTACACTTCTTAACTGTTATATGCTGCTACTTTCAGACATCATCAGGAGGCATGGCATCAGTTTCCATAGCTATGTTGATGAAACACAGCATTATATTGCCATGTCTCCTGATGACCCAGGGCCAACCAATGATGCCCTTTTAAAATTGTATTTTAGATGTCAAGTTATAGATGGTAGAGAATCTCCTCCAGCTCAATCAGGACAAAACTGACGTCTTAGTCATTGGTTCTGAAGCTCAGAGAGAGAAATTCAACTTGAAATTGCAAGCCCTGGCTCTGGACCCAAGTAAACAAGTGAAAAACCTTGGAGTAATTTTTGACTCGGATCTCACTTTTGAGCCCCACATTAGAAACATAACTAAGACAGCATTTTATCATCTGAGAAACAGTGCCATGGTGCACCCGTTTCTCTCTTAAGCCAGGACAGAGACACTACTAAATGCTTTTATTACATGCAGTATTGACTATTGCAATGCTCTGCTTTTTTGGTCTTCACAAGAAGAATATATCTCAACTTCAGTTGCTCTAAAACTCAGCTGCATGTGTGTTGACTAAGAGCAGAAAGAGACCCACATTACACCAATTTTAAGGTCTCTGGACTGGCTACCTGTCTGCTTTTTATTGGTTTATAAAGCTCTTAATGGTCTTAGTTTTACCTATTCATCAGATTTGCTTTTATCTTATGAACCTTCTAGAACCCTCAGGTCTTCTGGTAGAGGCCTTTTTTTATTATATCCAGAGTCAGAACAAAAACCGACTGTGAGGCATCCTTTTATTACTATAATTGACGTAATTACAACCACAGCTCCATGCAGCTCTCTCTCTCGGGACAACTGTCCGACACTGGCCCTGACCAAGCCTCCTTCTACCGCATTTGAGCCCCAGCTCCTGATTGGGAAACAGGTACAGCCATGCAATCACCTGCTGGAAGAGAGGGGAGTGGAGATCAGGGCATACCAACACACACTAACACACTACAACACAAAGGCACATAGCAGTGGTAATTTAATTATTTCAGTAAAAGTGCTCTGAAGTTTGTTTTCAGTCAGCATCCTCAAAAGTGACATTGCAGACTTTAACCCCTCAAACTCCACACTTCCGTACATCACCACTCAGTTCACCATTCAATTTCTCTCTGCAGATCAATGGGAAATGTTCACTTGCAATGTCCAGCTGCCTCTGGAGTAAACTGTTCTTAAACAGGCTTTCTCAAAGCGAGCCTTTGACTGCTCAATCATTATTTCACAACACTGTGTGGCTACTGACACATTATCTTACACATCCTGTGAATGGTTGCTGCATCAACAGCTGTCTCCATCTGAATGTGGCCGGGTGTCATTTGTGGTCAGTTTGTCCTTTAGTTCAGCTATTGACCAGGAAAAATTCTCCAGGGCTTTAGTTTTGAGAGGATCTGTGGTTCGTTTCTGAAGGATGTTGTGTAGAATATCAACATGCATCAGGGCAGAGTGGAAAAAAGATGAAAAGTAAAGGAAGTTCACATCCCCCAGCAATGCGGACAGGCCTGTTGGATTGACACACTGTCCCAGGACTGATCGTTCCTGATTTTTTTCAAAGCACTGTTTCAAAGTGTCTTGACTGTGGACAGTGCAGCTTTTACAGTTCCACCTTATTTGTCCAAACGCAAGAATCCTCCTGCCACACACTTCATCCAAGACTGCAGTTCTCTTGTGGGACTTCGAGAAAAATGCTGTAAAAGCTGAAACACTGGCAAAAAATATTCTGACAGGTGTGAGAGATGAACAGGCCAGTTGCATGACAAGGTGTAAACTGATGGGCAGGCAGTGCACAAAGTGTGTTTGAGGGAATGTTTCTTTTAACCTGGCCTGCAAGTCTGATGACGTGCCACTCATTACAGTTACCTCATCAGAAGTCTTTTCAAGTCCCACTGCAGTTCTGTCCAATGACGGTGAGAAACAAGAAAATTACTCCACAACGGAAGCTTCAGTGATGTACCTTAGCACAATCACACACTTGCTCATACATGCCACATCGCTTGTTTTGTCAGCTTGTACAGCCACAAATGGATTCTGCGATATTTCACCAGCCAGTTATTGTTCATAAACAGTTAACGTACAATCAAGTAGCTCATTTTGGCTAGTCTTAGACGTGTACTTTGCAACTTGTGTGTTTGACAGATGATCATCTAACTGGCAATCTAAAAAAGAGAACTGGTCAACGAGGTCCAGAAAAATGCAATGCTGAAGTGAAATCGGAGTGAGATCGGAGAGACCATCGCAGAGCTACCTTGTGTGCCCCACAATGTACTAGCGAACACAATTTCCGAATGGGACTTGTGCTACACTCATGTTTACTAATTTTGTCGGATACATGTTTCAAGTCCACAATTCCTTGTTTGGTCCGAGCCGTGTCTCCTTCAAAAAGCAAGCATGGGATACAGAAAAGTGAATTCTTAGCTACACTTGCATTTAGCTAGTCCTTTCGTTGATACCAAGTTGTTGAAAACTTATGATTTGGTTGTTTGTCCCTTTGTGTTATTTGAACATCGTTTCGCCGATGTGTCCCCAGTCTCGCCACTTCAAATTCTTCTAAAAAAAAACTTAAGAAAATGGATGAGAAAGTAAACAATCCACTTTGTTCATGCTAATACCCGCAATTGGCATGGTCACTTGTCTCTCCCTCGCCACTCAATAGCAGGTGCTACAGAAGCACCTCACTGTGCCATCTGTAGGCTGTCATTCGTCAAAAGTCAGTGGCCTTTGGGCTCAATGAATTTAACCCAAATGATCAGTAAATCAATGGGGCATGCCACGACAGTTGTCATGCAGGAACTACGAACATGAATGGTAGTTGATGTTATTGTGCTTGGGCTGTAAAAAATAAGCCTGTTCAAATACAACTGCTTTCAGTTAAACTTCAGGGATATCTGTCTGTTCATCTAGGAAGCACAAGTGATTGTGAATCAGTTTCAGCTGCTTTGGTGCAAATGAAAGTGACAACAGGTGCAATGGAGGCAAAAGCAAGACAACCCCCAAAAAGGGAATGGTTTTGCATGTGGTGGCCACGAACAATTGCTCTCTCCTGATCCTTCCTGACTGATTCTTCTCTAGATTTTTGTTTTGCTAGTGTCCTTGTCACTACTGGAAGCATGAGGCGGTACCTGCAGCCTAGTCAGGCTGCACAGGTAGTCCAGCTCCTCTAGCACATCCAAGGTTTACTGTGTCTCCCAGCACAGTCTCAAGACCATGGAGGAGAAACCAGGAGACTTGCCCTTAAATGAGGAGAGCTGGACAGGGGCGTAGAAGGGCATCCCCCCAGGCAACAGGACTGGTACCTGCTCCTTTGTGCAAGGAAGAACAGGAGGAGCACTGCCAGAGCCCTACAACATGACCTCCAGCAGGCTACTGATGTACATGTCTCTGACCAAACTGTCAGAAACAGACTCCATGAGGGTGGCATGAGTGCCCCATGTCCTCTAGTGGGACCTGTGCTCACAGCCCAGCACCGTGCAGCTCTATTGGTATTCACTAGAGAACAGCAGAAATTGGCAGGTCCGCCATTGGCACCCCATTCTCTTCACAGATGAGAGCACCTTCACACTGAGCATATGTGACAGGTGTGAAAGAGTCTGGAGACGCTGTGGTGAATGTTATGCTGCCTGTAACATCATCCAGCATGACCCTTTTTGGCTGTGGGTCAGTGATGGTCTGGGGAGGCATATCCTTGGAGGGTCGCACAGACCTCCATGTCATAACCAATGATACCCTGACTGCTGGTAGTTACCAGGATGAAATCCTCAGAGTGATTGTCAGACGTTACGCTGGTGCAGTGGGCCCTGGGTTCCTCCTGGTGCAGGAAAACGCCCGGCTTCATGTGGCCAGAGTTTGTAGGCAGTTCCTGGATGATGAAGACATTGATGCCATTAACTGGCCCTCACGCTCCCCTGACCTAAATCCAATTGCGCACCTATGAGACATTATGTATTGGTGCATGTAACACCGCCAAGAAGCTGTCCAGGAGCTCACTGATTTCCTGATTCCGGTCTGGGAGGAGATCCCCCAGGGCACCATCTGCCGACTCATCAGGAGCCTGCCCAGACATTTTCGAGAGTGCATACAGGGATGCAGGGGCCATACACACTACTGAGTCACATTATGAGTGATTGTGAAACCAGCCCTCAATGGGTTGATGATTTTGACCGTTGTAATGTTATTTTGTTCTCGACAAATTATACAATGTACATCAGTAAAGATTTTCAACTTGAATAATTCGTTCATCAATATCCGATGTTTGATTTAAGTGCCCCCTTTTGAGGAGTGTAGATCCTGCAGCAGTTTTGAACTGTGTGTATGAGCTGCGAAGGGAGGTTGCAGAGTTCCTCTCATCTAAAAAGCATCATCTGGCAGACTGGTTCACAAATGCAGCCTGGTTTTGAAAACTTGCATACATACAGACATTTTTCAGCACCTAAAAATACTGAATCAAAGTATGCAAGGGAGTGACACCTACATATTGCAGGAACAAGAAGCTTTTTCCAAAAAGACGCTGTGGTCTAACAAGCTCCAAGAGGGAGTTACAGAAATGCTTCACCAGGAGCTGCCGTCATGTGATGATTTGGGTTCCATCTGTCCACTCATCCAATCCCACCTGGAGCACTGCCAGGGATATTTCAGAGACTATTTCCCTGACCTTGAAAACACCCACCTAAACTGGGTAAGGGGCCAATTTGCCCCTGGTGTCCAGTCTGGACTTGAAGTCACAGGAGGAGCTGATTGAGATGACAAAAAAACACAGACCATGTCTTAAAATTTTCTAGACCCACATACAATGTTGTTAAGACAGTGTCTATAGATAAAAAAAACATATATATATATATATATATATATATACACACACACACAAATGTAATTATTCTTGCATTAATAAACGTAAGAAGATAAATTTAAAAGTTTGGGGTTTTTTACATATTCTGTAGTATTGTCAGTGGGTTTGCAAAAGGGGTCCCCAGCCAGAAGCTAGTACTATTTGGGGGGACTTGGCATGGAAGAATTTGGGAACCCCTGGCCTAGAGAGGTCTGATGAAGTCTTGTTACTACTGGTTTGGTGCTATTTCACTGCTCCCAACTGCCATAGTGCTCGAATTACTCTAACTGCTACGCTACCTCCTGCCTATCAGCTAGGTTGTCAGGTTTGTCAAGGTTTTACACCTTTGTAATAGCACACCAAGGGTGAGAGAGAATACCTTTCTGTAGTGTCTCTAATCACTGGGTAAAATAATAATAAGAAAAAAGTAACTTCCTGTGTTAAGAAGAACTCTTCACCTCCTAGAAATAGTCAGTGTCTGACAGAGCCATAGCACTGAGGCAAATAAACACCTTCATCTCGGCTTAACCACATATGCAGTTGCCCCTGTCCTGACAATTCGAATGCTATTTCCTCTCTTGAGGAGCATAGCATATCTAACACATTAGAAAACAATTAGAAAATGAGCCCTACCTGAAAGTGGCTTTAGCTTTAGATCATTGGAGGGACAGGGCCAAAAAGATTAAAAAGGTTCTTCCTTTTCAGCTAATCAAGACAATGTACTTGGTTTTATTCAGTATAGCAAGCCTACAAAATAAAGTTAGATGCTAAACTAAAATTCCCAAGAACTGGGTGACAGCAGAACATAATCTCTCAAAAGAAAAATTCTGTTAACTGGCTCACCCTTGGAAGTGCACCTCAATTTATAGCATCAGGGGAGAAAGGAGGGTCCAGCTACTCCAAACTCAAAAGACATCCATTTATGATGTAAATTTTGACTTTAAGACCTTTTCATTGGATCAATACTCTAAAGCATCTTGTTGGTTGTACTGATAGCATTTAATCATAGCATCTGTGTATCACAAAGCTTATTATATGTACGAAGTTCCGTTAATGGAAAACAATAAATAAATAGAACACACATACATTACACATAAGCAATAAAAAAGGATCTTGCACAGGCATTATTATTTTAGAACAGTGGGCCCCTCTCAATGCATAAAAGCATCATTAGATACAGCAATCAAACAGCAACTGTCTTCCTGTCAGCACATGTACAACACAGTATCTGGCCCCTGGTCAGTGAAAACCAGCTTATAGCCCGCTGGTTATAAGCCTCTCTGACTGGATATTCATTATCACTGAGTTCAGCTTTTCTGAGCTTTAGACTAAAACATCCAGACTGCTGTGAAACTTTTTGTAGCAGGTTTTAGATCCGATGTCAAAGGTGTGAACTTTTTGCTAAATGTCAGCTTTGGTGAAGATAATGACAGTTTTAGAAAGCAAATGGTTCAGAGCTTCTTTGTGCTGCAATGGAAGATGATGAGCCAGTTTCATTAGTGGGACTTTATTCACTTCATGTGTTTATTGATGTGGATCTCCATTAGCCGTCATCCTCAGGTCCACAGCAGAAAAAAAGCAGAACATTGCTGACATCTAGACTCTCATATTCAGTAACTGTTGATTTACGTTCAATAATTGTCAGTAAAGTTGTTGATAAATCAACAGATGTTAAACTGCAGCTGTGTTGTGTCTTGTTCTCTCCATCAGACGCCTGTGAATTGGAACTGGACACAAACAAAGTGAACAGAAAACTCAGGTTGTCTGACAACAACAGGACGGTGACTCTAGGGACGGACCAACAATCTTATCCTGATCATCCAGACAGATTTGATAACTGCTGGCAGCTGCTGTGTAGACATGGTCTGACTGGTCGCTGTTACTGGGAGGTCGAGTGGAGAGGAGAAGTTAATATATCAGTGAGTTACAGAAGAATCAGAAGGAGAGGAGACAGTGATGACTGTTTGTTTGGAAGAAATGATCAGTCCTGGAGTCTGAGGTGCTCTGATAATGGTTACTCTGTCTGTCACAGTAAGAGAGAAACAACTTTGTCCTCCTCCTCCTCTGTCTCTAACAGAGACAGAGGAGGAGTGTATGTGGACTGTCCTGCTGGCACTCTGTCCTTCTACAGAGTCTCCTCTGACACACTGATCCACCTCCACACCTATTTTGATTCTGTACCATTTTTATTTTTGTCTCAGTTCACTCTGCTGTTGTTACTGCCAGGATCCATTGAGCAGCATCCATTTCTGTTCAACATATACAACTGTGTAAATGGACTTCACTGCTCACACACTGAATGCACAGTGTGAGTGTATGTGTGTGATTCTCAGCAGAGGTGTGGCGCAGCACTGACTACATGAAACACCTGTTACTCATCACTCAAGCTCTGTATACGAACCCTGGCTCTTCACTCACTTGAACCAGTGCTGTGCCTGCTCCTGCTGAAGAACCACTGCCATTACCTGCCTATACTCAGCTGCCATCTCCACTGCATGAACCGGCTTTCCACCTTCTGACGCCACAAGCCTCCACCTGGATCCCTTTCCCCACTGCACTCCCCACTAAAACTCTACCTTTGCATTTTCTGAGTTTGGCTTATGCCACTAAAGAACTTTTAGTACATCCATCCTGTCATGTCTGTATCTGAATCTGTCCTGGGATCCAAACAGAATTTAATGCCAAATCGTAACAGTCTTCTGATTTGTAGAAATTATGTATCAGCCTAAATGTTTTAGGGGAAGTGGAAATGAAATAAATATATCTGACATCAAGCTGTAGAGTAAAATGTGGTAATTAGTGAAAGATTCAGACTCTCCTCCTCTCTCAGAATATATTCTCCATTCTCCAACAGAGCCACAGTTTTTAATCTGAATGTGAAAAACCAATGAAATCTGCACCGTGGGAGTGATCCACTTACTGAACCTGTTATTTGTCCACCTGGGTCCAAACCTGCAGTGATGTTGTGATGTGGTTTCAGATCAGTACAACAGCTGCAGGTTTCTAATAAAGGGCTGTGTCTGTCCACTAACAGACTTCAGTGAAGGATGGTCTCTTGTGTCCTCACTCGTGGCTCCTCAGAGATCCCTTCCCCTTCCTCCTTCCTTGCTCATTCCTCCTCCATCTTTGTTCCTCATAGCAGTGTTCCACGATTGAGTAGCTCTTACAGAAAAACAAATTTGTCTGCTTAATTAATTAAAGTACCAAACGGTGGAGACGCCGCACAGACCTGGCAGGCCCAAACGGGTTGTGAGGGTCTGCTGGGAAAGCCTGGCAGAAGAACCCGTCAAGATAATTTTCAACGCTCACCTCCGGCAGAGTTTAGATTGCGTCCCGAGGGCAGTGGGGGACATTGAGTCCGAATGGGCCTTGTTACGCTCGGCTATTGTTGAGGCCGCTGTTGCAAGCTGCGGCCGCAAGGTAGCTGGGGCCAGTCGTGGCGGTTACCCCCGTACCCGCTGGTGGACACCAGGGGTGGTGAAAGCCGTCACGTTGAAGAAGGAGGCCTACAGGGCGTGGTTGGCCTGTGGGTCTCCTGAATGAGCTGACTGGTACCGGCGGGCCAAGCGGACTGCAGCCGCGGCAGTTACTGAGGCAAAAACTCGGGTGTGGGAGGAGTTCGGTGAGACAATGGAGGAAGACTATCGATCGGCTCCAAAAAGGTTCTGGCAAACCATCCGGGGCCTCAGGGGAGAAAGGCGGCAACTCGCTCACACTGTTTACAGTGGGGGCGGGGAGCTGCTGACGTCAACTGAGGATATAGTCGGACGGTGGAAGGAATACTTTGAGGAACTCCTCAATCCCACCAACACGTATTCCGTGGATGAAACAGAGCCAAGAGACCTGGGGATGGATGGTCTTATCTCCGGGGCAGAAGTCGCCAAGGTAGTGAAACAACTGCGCGGTGGTGGAGCCCTGGGGGTTGATGAGATCTTCCCTGGGTATCTCAAGGCTCTGGATGTTGCAGGACTGTCTTGGTTGACACGCCTCTGCAACGTTGCGTGGACATCGGGGGCAGTGCCTCTGGAGTGGCAAACCGGGGTGGTGGTCCCCATCTTTAAGAAGGGTGACCAGATGGTGTGTTCCAACTACCAGGGAATTACACTCCTCAGCCTCCCTGGTAAGGTCTATGCCAGGGTACTGGAAAAGAGGGTCTGGTCGATAGTTGAACCTCAGATCGAGGAGGAGCAATGTTGGAGAGTTGCCAGATAACCAACTCTCCAAGCTCCGCTAGCTTTACATTAGCCGCATGTTAGGTCTTAAATTACATTTAGTTAGGTCTTAAATATGTAAGTCCATTTACTGCTTCCTTCGTTGCTTTTTTTTTTGTTTTGTTAAAAGAGTGAATGAAGTTGTGACGGTCTCCGCTGAGACAGAGGAGAGGAGAAGCTACTAGCCCTCTCTCGCTGTCACTTCTAGTCGCGTTGCTCTCCTCCCCAGTAATGTTAAATTTAGCACCGAAAAAAACATAATAGTGGTAATTTAAATAGCGGTTCATGGGATTTATTAACCCTCCGGGGTCCCTCTGTTTTCTTCGCTTTTCTTTTTTGATTTGCTGATCATTTTGGCTGTGTTACAGCTGAAGGTATGGATTTCTGCAAGAAAGTGTCTTGTTTTTTTTACATATTTTTAAAATCTAATGTCAGTTACTGTTACAGGTCTATTATACACTGGTAACACATTTTGT
>NW_019525001.1:60175-84761 GCF_002814215.2 Seriola lalandi dorsalis | reverse complement strand
AAATAAATCATGTACTCATCCCGGCAGTAGCCCCCGTGGCACTCAAAATTTCCCTGGAATTTTCTAGTTCTCATTATTATTTATTCTCAATTATATTCTTATTGAGGAAGGCTGTGCTTCTCTGGCCTCAGCTCTGAAAACAAACCCCTCCCATCTGAGAGAGCTAGACATCCAGAAGACTCAGGGATGATGCTGCTGTCTGCTGGAATGGAGGATTCACGCTGGACACTGGACATTCTCTGCCACCCTGACCAATCAGCATCTGTTCTAACATATTAGACCATATGGCATAATTCCCTCAACCAGCAGACTTGATATGGCACAACTGTTAGTGGGGGGGGGGGGGGCTACATGTTCTGGCTTGTGCCAGAAGCTAACTTTGGTCCTCTCTCTACCAATCCACAGGTTCTGCAAAACTCACCTTTTATACTCTCACACAGTGCCTGACTACGCCTAACTCCTGTCTAATCCAATTATGGGCAAAGAAGTGGGGTGGGTGTGGAGCTGAGACTTCGGTGCATTGTGGTTTAATAACTGGCAAGCATACACTCCTGTTAGCATCATTAGTACAGCTGGGCATCTTGCTCGAAGGCTAATCCAAAGGTCATCATTTCCTGGTTACTTAGCTAGTTAAGGAGCTATGGTAACAAGCCAGGTATTGTGAGTGCAAACACTAATACCTGACCATTTGTTCTAACATGTAAATATAATAATACTAGAATTTCACTCACCTCAAGAGACAGGAGCACAGGAGCCTTTCCTCACATTCTGTTAGTCATTTAACTGCACAGCAAGCCATATTTGTCTGATATTTACATGAAAACTCAGAAGTCAAAATGCAGCAACACCACAAGCACCGTTGTCATGTTCAGTGACTCGAATTAGCTGAGGTGATGCCGAGCAGACAGGTGGCAAACTGTGACAGCACCCACCTCTCATTCTTAGCAGCCACACCCTTAATTATGCATTAAGACTTATTATTTTAAACAGGTGAGTAATGAAATTTCACCCCTCTTGCAGTTGTCATGTAAGGGTAAATTAGCTATAAAGACTTAAACTGTTTTTTATATCAGGCTGTAAACATGTTTATTTCTGCTGTGAAGTTGGGCAGTTTAACATGTGTTAGATCGCCAGGTTTCCCCTTTACAGGTTGTCTGGACCAGCTCTCCCTCCCTCAGGTCAGAGCCTTCAGCTATGCAGTAATCCAACCCTTGTCATAGATTCTGAGGCTATTCTAAGCCGGTGGCGAGGAGACTCGTACGATCACCTACCCTGCTACCGCTGATACTATACCTAACTGAGTAGCCCTATTTGATCAGATATAAATATCAGCCACGTCTGTTAACGGCAGCTCTCCTCTAATTGATCAGTGCACTTGTTATGGTGCTAGGATATATTTAGTGACTTAATAAGTCCCAAGGATCAGTTAGTTATCGATTGGTTGAAGTAACCTTTAAGAACCACACGATTTTTTAAACACTAGTCTGCTCATTAAATTAAATTATATATGAAAGGCAACACTGATGAAAAAAATACAGTCTATTTTTTTGCCAAGATAATATTTATTTGAGTATAATCTGCATGGGCACAGCAATCAGCAATAAACACATTACAATAAAATGAATTTAAAATCACTAATACTAAAATAACTACTCTAGCTTTTTGCTAGGCTGGGTGGCTTACACATACTTTTTAGGTGAGATGGAGTTGGAATGAGTGGTGGCCTGGCCAAGGCTTTTTCTCCTTGTCCCCGACTGGATCTGGGATGAGCACAGAGTCCTCTGACCCAGTATGGGGCCCTGAGTTCCTCTTGTAGTTCACAGTTCCTCTTTAGCCCGGGCCTGCCCGAGAGCACAGAGCTCTCATTGATGTCCACTGCTGGATTGGCGATGTTTAGATTTTCTTTTCTTATCCTTGGTGTAGTTCGATTTCAGCTGTGGATTCTCTGTGATATCTCTCATTGGATGATCTTCTCTGGCACGTAGACTCCGTCTCCTCTGTTGTCGTCCGAAGACGGAACTGTTATCGGTGAGTCATGTCGTCTTGCTGATCCATGTACGAAAAACCTTGATCGCCCCAAACTCCCTCCTTTTATCCTCCTCCACCTCCCTTACACACAAACTTCAGTCTGTATGTGTGTCATTTACACACCGTCTTGATATTTGTGTATGTGCTTAACTTTCTCAACAGCCTAACTATATAAGGTGCTTGCTAACTGTGCATTCTGTTTTACACCATATTCTTTTGCCATGCTATTCAGCATTGGCTCAAGCCATTCTCTTTGTTACAATACATCTTATGCATTCATTGGTTACATCAATTTTGTCTTTAAAATACATAATACATTTTACTTAAAAATCACAGTGTTTCTAGTAAAGTTACAATCATTTGTTTTAATCATTTCATTTTTTTATATCTCTCTCTCTGTCCTGTTCCAGTGACTCATACTTCCCCTTTTTAGCCTACTGGCATTTCGGGACTTTCCATTAGGACAGGTTTCAACATATTGTATTCACATTTCATATGATTGGTATTACTGATTTTCATAATACATTTCTTATCTCCTACTTAGCTGCTTAATCATACATAAAAACTCTGCCTTACTTTTATTTATTCCAATTGTTAGTCCCTTTATTTAGGTGCCAGGAGCTCTGAGATCTCAACTCTTTTTGACACATCTATGATGACTGACTGTCTTTTGGGGCCAGCCTCAAGTGGCCATTGGAGAAGCTGCAGTTTTTGGCACTTGCATGTTCGGTTATGACACTTGCTTGAATTTTTTCTTGTTTACAAATGAACATTCAGTGTTATCAGTGTTATAAAGAATCTAAAATTTAAGCTTTAGTGGGTAAATATTTACTTTTGTCAGTGTCAGGTAACAAAAATATTCTCCTGATGACTTCTGTTCCATTACTTGTATTAACAGTAACAGTAGTTGTGTTGTTTTGGTCATGAGTAATAACATTAATAACAACAAATTTAATTTATAACCTTTTAAAAACAAAGAAACAAAATCTTTACAGAAATAAAAGTCCTGTAACGAAGAGGACTGAAAGCAGACACCATCTGTAGCAACTGAGGTTCTACAGCTCCTCCATCAGCTGAGCTGAGCATTAGCTCAATAGATGCTCAATCAGCGCCATCCAGTGGACAGATAGTAAAACTACACCATATATGGTCAGGTTTTGACGTCACTCTGATGTTCTCTAAGATTTGTAGTGTGAAGGTATGAGGATGTGACTCGTCCTCAGATCAAACACACAGAGACAACAGGAATGACGAGGGAGAATGAGCAGCTTCTTCTCTACAAATGTTTCCTCTACACATGAAGGTTCAAAGTGTCTGTAAGTCGAACTGAAGTGACTTTAGCAGGTGAGAATCCTACCAGAGAAATCTGTTAATGTCTGATGAACAGCTTTCATCACTTTGACCACATTGTGTTGTATCACTGCTTGATGGAACAGTAGAAATGTTTCTGGATGATCTGTTTAATTATTCTTTTTTTTTATGAAGAATTTTATTCTTCAGAGTTTCTCTCTGAGTGAAAACAGAATGATTTGAGAAGGATTTTCTTTCTTTTTTTTTTTTTTTTACTGTTGGCAGCAGTTTGATTGTATCCTGAGCTCACATGATCAGTGAAGCATGCACGGCATGTCAGAACTGGTCGGACAGTTTGGATCAACTTGGCTGAGGTGCATTTTAAAGGGGACATATTATGCTCCTTTTCAACAAGTTTGAATAAGTCTCAGAGGTCCCCAAAGCATGTCTTTGAAGCTTCTTGCTAAAAAATCCACTCCGATCCTATATTTCAGCATCCCTGTAAACCCCTCTTTTTCAGCCTTGTTCAGAACAGGCTGTTTCTGTGTCTGTAGCTTTAAATGCAAATGAGCTGCGCCTGACCACGCCCCTCTTCGGAAGGGGATGCCGTTCGGGCTTCTGGCACCATGCTCTAATGTTTACGGTGACCGTGACCGGCGACCTGGCGTCGGTAGCAAGTTGGTTCAACCACATGACTTTTATCCAGAATCTGAGCCAGAGGGAGAGGCTGCTGAAGAAGTTCAAACTCTACAACTGCAGCAGGACGTTTCTGAATGGTTGGTAACCAATTTTTTGTATTTTGACATTACATTTTCAGTTTGTTGATGTGTGCTGGCACACAGTTACTAACATGTAGCTAGGTAGCTAATGCTAACTGTTACTGTCTCGTCATTACTGGGAGATCTTTTGGTAAATAAGCACTATTGTGAATTGTGTAATGTAGTTATCTGTCATGCCTCCTTAGATATACTTTTACAGTCTATGAAAATGTTTGTTGTATGTGGACTGCTACAGGTGTTCAATGTCAGTACTAGTCAGATATTTTAATAGATGCTGACAAAGTAAAATCATTTTTTCCATGTTCTGAGAAGAGATGCTCATCATGACATCTTCCTTTATGTAGTAAATTTATTTTGTGTATTACAATGAAAGATGTAAATCAGCATAAACATGTCTGACAGCAACAGTAATCTTTATTCAAAGACTAAACTCTGCAGTTTTCTACACTACACTGTTGTCAAGCTCCACATTATATGCAATAAGTGACATGTTATAAATTACCTATGTTATATGCGCCTGATATGTAGCCAAGCTTACTTCTTACCCAGCTTAGCTCCACTGTCTGTCAGTGTTTGAATTTCATAAGCTTTATATTTTGGTGAATGTTACCATTTTTCTCTATATTTTGGACAGGTGCTCCTGTGGAAACTGTGCAACCATGCCCACAGAAGCTGAGAACATCTGCTGCTAGGAGATACCACAGGTAGCAGTCTCACTAGACAAACTAATCAGTAATTTGTTTTGATTACATTACATTAATAATAAACCATAGCATTTACCATTTGCAATTCACTGTAGGTTACCAGACGGCTATGGGAGATCGATGAAGATTTACCATGTATGGTCGGCCGTCCTGGGTTGGAGCCGCTCTGCCTCAATGTGTACTCCCTCCACAATGCCTGAAACATGTACCGCACTGACTATGGTCCTTTACGGTTGAGAGGAATACACCAGTATGTCTTTGTAAAAACATAGTTTCAATCTAAATAAAAGATGTTAGACAGTCTTGTTTTACTTCAGTGCATATAATTTTACAATGGTATTAACAGACCACAAATAGAGTAACACACCCTCAAATAAATTAGTTTAGCTGCTCTTTGATTTGTAAAGTTCTTCTATCAGCAGATAGTGTGCATATAATATGAATTCAGAGGAGCCATTTCTTTAGTAACAATCAAGCATTTATTTACATCAAATGAGGGACTTATAATCAGTGATAATAAAAAAAACTGTAGGATTCACTGGATCCATAAAAAAAAATTGTGAGACACATCATAGATCTATGTTTGCAAGCTAGCTATGTTTGTACTGGCCCTCGTTGAGAAAGCAGTCCCAGGTGAAATGGTTAGCACACACGTACAACACTTTCGGAGTTGGAGCTGGTACATTTCCATCAAAAATAAAATTAATCCACTTGGTCTTCAGATCCTCGGGCGTAGGGGTTAAAAATACTTCTGTGTTGGTTTGTGCAGCCAACAACAAAGCAACTACTGTATTTCGCTCATACCTTCGACATTGTACTACCGAAAGCCAGTGTTCGCGAGGGAAGTAACGATACCGTCTGCAAGCCGGACTCAGTGGGCGGAACACACACCTAGCTCGGGGAGTGTCACCCACCCGGGGGGAGGTGGCATCGCCCTTCTTGACGACATCAGGGGAAAATCTCCAATTCACCCGTTTGAGCACACATCTCCTGAAAGGTGGAGAAAGCAAAAGACGAAGAGGATGGACTTTTCTCATGTTTGGGGGGTTCGTAGACATGCCAGGGACACATACTACTGATAGAAAACCATAATATGTCCCCTTTAATATCATTTGGGTAAATTTCATTCAATTCGTTTTTTTTCCTACTCATTTCCATTTTTATTCCTGGATTTAATGTCTTTTTATGTGCATTCTCTAATTTTCCCAGTTCCGACTGTAATTGTTTAATTTTTGCTTTTCTCTGTTTTTTCAAATTCGAGGAGTAGCCTATAAGTTTTCCCCTTAGAACCACTTTGCAGGCATCCCAAAGAGTCTGTGGGGATACTTCTCCGTTGTCGTTTTCATCAAAATATTGCTTTATGTCTGTTCTTATTTGTTCCCGCATTGGATCTAGGATCCCTGTATTTAGGTTCCAAATGGTCCTCTTTTTTTCTGTGTCTAATGTTACATTTAAGTAGACTGGTGCATGGTCGGATAGGTCCATAGTCCCGATATTGCAAATTGTAATCCTATATATGTCCCTTTGATACATAAGGTAATAATCAAGCCTAGAATAAATCAAATGTGGGTGAGAAAAAAAAGTGAAGTCTTTTTTAGTCGGATTCAGTTCTCTCCAAGCATCGCAGAGACCGATCTCCCTCATCATTATTTTTATACTTTTGGTCGTCTTCTTTCTCCTGTGTAGCAGGGTTTTGATGTGTCCAAGGTTGGGTGTAGTCTAACATTGAAGTCCCCACTCCAGATTAGGGTACCTTGCGCTTCCGAGACTAATAACTCAAAAATTTGTTTGAAAAATGTCCACTCAGATAGTGGAGGAGCATATACATTCAATAAGGTAACTAAAGCACCATGTAAATAACCTCGGACCAGAACAAATCTCCCATCTAAGTCTTTCTTTTCATAAATGCACTCAAAATTTAATTTCTTAGAAATTAATATTACCACCCCTCTCTTTGAGCCCTGTCTATAGGAAGACGAGTATTGATTAAATCGCCATCTTATAAGTTTTTCATGTTCCGAATGTGATAAATGTGTCTCTTGGAGGAGTGCTACTTCTACTTCTTCCCTCTTTAATTTTGCCATAATTTTGCTTCTCTTGATTGGATTGCCTAGACCATTTACATTATACGTAATAACCTTAATTGACTTGGTATTTTGCATTATATGTCATTTAGGTAAAATTGAAGCCCTGAATGCATAGATAAAAAAGAAAAGAAAAAGAGACTTTTGCACCCCTGGTGCTGTGGGTAACAGTAGCACCAACACAAACATTAACTACAACAATACAAAGAACATAACAAAAATACACCGTGACTTCCAATGATGAGGCCTCTTTCATGGCCTCGTAACTCAGATGGAACTTGAGTTTAGAGGGAAAGTCTCTTCCATCTAGAGATGTGAGAGGGCCCTCTTCAGCCTCTAAGCTGATAGACAGGTCCAGTGTCCAGTAAAAAGTCCTGACTTCACATATTTATTCCTTATGCCCTTTAAAATTATCTACTTAATATGTGTATTATTACACAAATAACCCCACAGAAGATATCTGTTTGCTAGTATATAATTCTCTCATTTCAATGTCAAGTCACAAGGGGAAGTAGGTATGTAATCGTTACATTGTCGATACCTATCGCACCGGTATCCCCCTTGCTGCCATCTCTGCTGTTGCCGCCTCTGCTGAGTTGTAGGTCACCGTGCCTTCCTTGTAGTACACCCGCAGCTATGCTTCTTTCCTTCAACGCAGCCTTCGCCTCTGTGTAATCCCTCCGCTTCCTCAGCAGCTCCGTTGCGTAGTCATGGTCCATATGTATCTTCTTCCCTTGCAAGTCGAATCCCTTTCTTTGCCACACTTTTTTGAGTACCTCTTCTTTCATTTTAAAGCTCGAGAATTTGACCATGATGGATCTTGGCGGGGCTTCGGCCGGGGGTTTCGTGGTGAGCGCCTGGTGCGCCCTCTCAATATTCAGGGCTGTGGAGGACGGGAGCTCCAGGCCTTTAATTAACAGATCTTCCACGAACGTAGTCATGTTGCCGTGCCTTCTTCAGCTCCCTCCTTCACCCCATATAGTCTGACATTCTCCCGTCGGGAGCGCCCCTCCAGGTCCATCAATTTAGCTTCTGTTTGGGCCTGAAGTTTAACCAACTCAGCCAAAACCTCCTCTGAGGACTGGATTCGAGTCTCCGCTGCGTCTATACGCTCCTCCGTCTCTTCCACTCGTTTGTAGATCTTATTAATGTCTTCGCGGATGTCGGTCAGTTTCTGGCTAGAATCTTTTCCAAATTCTCGTAGCTCTTTTAAGATAATTCCGAGATTAGCATCGTGGCTCTGCTCCGGGTCAGTCGGTAACGTGTCCGCTAGCATGTTGTCGCTAGCTTGTGACAACCGATCTTCTTCCATGTCATCGTTTTCCTTCCTTTGTGTGACACTTTTCTTAGCTTTCCTGGGCATATTCTTTGGCCCGTTTTATTTGCATTTGTATTTCCGCGTCACAGAAAAATTTCGAGTCGTGGCCGGGCCGTGTTTAAATTTTACCGTCGGGAACTTGTTAGTCTATGCTGCCATCACTTCACCAACTAGACCAGAAGAGCCTCTTTACCCTTTTTTATTCCTTATTGCCTTTTCCTGGATTCTGCTAACCAGTTTTCTGCTTGTATAAGACCCTAATTTTTACTCTTTTTAGGTTTTCCCTTAGTTTTTTCTTCTATTCTCTTCACTAACTCCTGACAGTCACTTATTACTAGTTTTCCTGAAAATCCATATTTCTTTTCCCACTTTTTTAAGATTTTTATGTTATCCTGGTCCCTTGTGAACATTAATTTTACATCTCCAGTAATTGGACCATTGTTTTCAGGTCCTGTCCTGGACAGTAGGAGAGGTTGTTGAGATCCGGCTCGAAGGACCAAGTTGTTAGGAAAATTATCAAATAAACTCAGGAATACCGTCTGAAAATTATAAGAGTAGGATATTTTGTTCTTGTAGCAAGGGAACAAGTTACACATCAGAGCTCGCAGTGCAAATGTTCAAAGAATGCAAGATTCACACAGAATTTATACACAGAATATTGAGATAGACCTCACATTCTTGCTGAAATGAGACAGAAACAATAGATTTTCGATTCATGCCTTATCATAGCTCATGATAACAACGAAGATCACTGCGCTCCTCTCTGACAACTCCTGTCTTAAAGGTAGACACAATAATGGAAAAGTTCTATACAGGATAATACAGTTTCCCTTTAAGATGGTTATGTTAATCATAAAGTATCACAATTTTTCCAAGAAGGGGGTACGCACTGTCACCTAAAAGTAGAACATGAACCACTTTCACATTTTTCATAGTGTGAGGAATGATACGATAATACATTTTATTTGTATAGTGCTTATAATGGAACTCAAAGACACTACAGAATATATTAAAACAACAAAACAGTTCAATTAAAAGACATTAGAAAAGAAAAGAATTTCTCCAAAGCATACAAGGGATCAACTCACCCAAAAGCCAGCCATCTCCATATTCGCCATCTCTCAAGTTGGAAAAAAGGGCACTGTTCATCAGGATAAATGAGTCGTAGACTCACCCTGGATATTTTGCTACAACGTTTGTGATTATCCCTTTTGACTCGCACATAACCTGCACAATCAGAGAGTGTGTGTGTTTTCGATTCCTGTAAATGTGTTCCCTGTTGGAAGGGGGAACAAGTTGAACATGAGTGCAGTCTATCCCTCCAATAATTTTGGGGAAGCCTGCAACCGCATAAAAATCATGTTTTGTCTCATTCAATGTGTCCCGCGTGTGTGGAAATTGAATGTATCGGCCCATGGCACATGGCATTTAACACCTGAGACAACGCACTGGAAAAAACGCTCTGGGAGATGCCAGAACTAATAGCGACTGTGCGCTGGAATGAACCAGATGCAAGAAAGTGCAAAGTCGCAAGGAGTTTTGCCATAGCAGCAGTAGATCAGCATCAACATGTGTTTGCGCGTGCTGTCGCGTTTGCGCACATTTTTACACACGCAGAGCTTTTAGTAAATCAGGCCCTGAGTGTATATTAGTAATTATCAGGTGCATGCACAGGCTCCAATGTGCCTAACTGCAATTAACCGGTTGATTTTATTGCTGTTCTCCCCTGGAAACTGATATATCTGGTAACCAAAAGATGTTCTTTGATTTAATAGTTGTATCATTTATTATTATCATCACCCTATTACATGTTTTACCCCTACCTCCCCATTTTCAAATTTTACACAGTTTATTCAGAAACATTTTAACTGACTTACTTTGTACTTTTATCTCAGAACATTTTTACACAGTGATTTTACTTCTACTGATGTCTTTTCACGAATAATAGTGACGCCGTTCACATGTTGATGTGCTGATGTCACTGTAGTCATCTCCAGTCTCTGGAGTCTCTGTTACTTGTAGAGTTTATTGCTGCTCTGTCTGAACACAGTTGCTGCTGTTAGGTAGAGCTCTCTCAGAGATCTCTGCTCCTTTTAGTGACTTTCACTAACTCAGCAGTTGTTTACATGCTGTTCAGATCTGCTAGTTACTTTAGCTTAGCAGTTAGCACTAGCTTCTCTCTCTCGCTCTGTTGGTCGGTGTGGTGCTGTTGTTACTTCAGTGTAGAGGATTGTGATGTTTGTTACATCTTTAGAGATGTCTGCTGTCTTCTCACTAACCGGAGCTAACTGTGAACACTAACTGCCATCCCTGAAAATTTTCCTCAAGAAACTCTTTTTAAATCCCAAAATTTCCAACCATCATTGGCTATTGTCCTGTATCACCCGTTTTTGAGGAAATACACCCTAAGTGTAGAGAGGGCTGTCCAAATCTCCCATAAACATCCATGTTAAACTGAGCTCTGAAGCTCTTGTCCTCAACAGACTTGAGGGGAGTTGCAGGTACAAATATAAAATATCATTCTATTTTATGAAGCCTTTGGACAGTTGTGGTGAGGTGATCTTTTCAATGGGACTTGTGTTTGAAAATTGGATCACAAAGGGAAAACTACAAGTTTCATCTTAAAAGCTGTTGTTTGCCTAGGGCGGGGGTCGGCAATCCGCGGCCCTGGAGCCACATGCGGCCTTTCGGCCCCTCTGCAGTGGCTCCCTGTAGCTTTGAAAAAAATTAAATAATATGAAAATAAATAACGGCTATTTATTTTATTTTTATTTTTTCTTTAAAAGAGAACACCTCATATTTTGGAGATCGAGGTGATACTAATAATATTTGGTCGACTAAAATATGTCGCATCTTACAACATCTCCATAGCAACGTTTTCAGCCTACTGCCTCTTCCTGCCGCCGATAGATGGCTAATCTTGAGTTTTCGACCCCCGGTAAGCTAACCATGGATAAATCCAAAGAAAGAAAAGTCTCGGAGAAAAAAACTGGCCTGTTCTTATGTTTACTCTTCTTAAAGCTATTAGGCTGCAGCTTCATGTTTTATTTATTTCAAAGTGGGTTACTTTTTATTTTTTTAATCCTTCACAAATAAGAGATGGACTCAAATAGGCTTGCATAGTTCTGTGTCTCATTTAAAAGTAGGCATACACATGCAAGTTTTTTTTTTTCTCCTATTTATAAGAGTTTAGTCTTTTCCTTTGTTATAACAGGTAAAAATAGCAATAAGATGTAAACATGTTTTATGTAGTTTGATACTTTCATAAATGCAATAAACTATAGTTCTTTCATATATAGTACAACTATACTGTTGCCCATAAAGTTGGAATAATTTTGTTTTCAGACACAATCCTCTGTTTATTCCTATTTAAATGCATCAGTAATCACTTTGGAAGAGATTGACTACTAAAGTTTTGAGAAGATATACACTTTATCTGTCAAGAATAAATCACATTATCACAATCATTTCATGGAAAAAGGTAAAAAAATATTTTATTCCAATTTTATGAGCAACAGTGTATATATAAAACTTTAAGGCTGTGTTATCTTCATTTTAAGTGTTGAATAGGTTTTGCGGCTTCAGATAATTTTTATTTGTGGGAGAGGGGACAAAAATGGCTCTTTTAATAGTAAAGGTTGTAGACCCCTGGCCTAGGGAGACAGAGAGGATAGTGTGTGCCCTTCTGCTGGCCACAGTTGCTATAGCAACCAGTGTCTCAGCAGGTGCTACTGACAGTACCTGGGCAGAAATGGGCAAAGCTGACTCGGATTGGCTAATTAGACTGATTAAGTCTTAGCCTTTAAACTCAGGTGTGAGAGCAACTCTAAGGTAAATCAGCAAGGTGTATTTTCGTGTACTTGTGTGTGTGTGTTGATGTCTTTCTATAAGTGTGAGGACAATTTTTGTCCAACTTCAACTTCGTCAATTTCAAGGGCTTTTTGAATGTTAAGCTTACACATTTCCCAACACTATGCCAACACATACATTGAAAGACACACACAAACTCCATTACCCCCATATTGATATTAACTGTATAAGTGTCTCAACCTGGCAACACAAGCTTTTTGGAGGCTATATGGTGGATAGCTCCGCTGCCACACACAACAATACACTCACACACATTGATAGACACACACAAACACCATCTCCACAATTTGGATTCACCTTCAAAATAAAAATCTCAACATGGTAAGAGGGAATTATTGACTCTATTGTACAAAACCTCATGAAATTTATACTAAACACAGAAGCACAAGATCTTTCGAAATAAGAGTCTCAAAAAGGTGAGAGGTGAGGTAGGTAATAAAAGTTCGATCTTAGAAGCTATCGTCTATATAGGTTATAGTGGTTGTACTGCCTGTCCGTCTTCATAAGCATAAGCAGTAAGTTTCAACATCCTTCTCACATCACGACGTTGCTGTTGTCCACAGGTTTGATGACATTTAAAGTTGTGTTATAGCTTTATCGCAGATCAACTTCTGTTAAACTGAAAGTAAGGTCCTTTTTATAGATTGAAACGTGAGGAGTGAAGTATACCTACCAAGCAGCAGGCACATTCAAAATTTCTCCAGAAATTTTCTAGTTTATAAAAAATTATTGTCTGGGGATATCAGCAAAATGTAATATCGGGGCTGGTATAGGAAAATGTATTAATTCCTTTATTTCCAGTTTATTTTACCAGAATAATTCACTCAACACAGCTTTCCCAAGTGCTGGATACATAAGCAAATACACTTTGGGGGTACTGCACAAAAATTTGAGATATAAACTAATTTTAGGAACACTGTGACAAATTGTGGGATTATTAAACAATAGTAATTTTGAGGAATCTAAGACATTTTGGACTACAAATTATAAATGAACATAATCAATTGTGGAGGTGCTATCACAAATAAATGTAGTGTCAGGGGATGGGATGATGAAATCCTTGTTTTGCTTGGTCTGGAGTTTTTGTGCCATGTTAAGGAGAAGAAAGAGAATTCAATTTAATTCAATTCCATTTATTATCATCATACAGAGCAGAGCAACATACAACGTTGATCCTGTGATGTAGGTGAGAAAGTAAGAATCCTTCCAGAGAAATCTTTAAATGTCTGATGAGCAGGATCACTGTGATCACATTGAGTTGTATCACTGTTTCACTCGACAGTAGAAATGTTTCTGGATCCTGAATGGCTGTTTCAAATATTTGATGCTTTCAGGTGGAATATTGTCAGTATTTTCTGTCTGAGTCAAAGGACGATGACTTGTATGTGTTATTGTTAGTGCATACAGGAAGAATCAACAGCATGATTCAATTCACATCATTAGTGAAATATGTAGGGACAGTCACAACTGGTCAGACAGCTTGACTGTTGATATTCCAGTTATTTTGTACAGTGTTTGTGTCATGCTATGACAGTAATGAGAACTGATGTGTCTTGTGATGTAAATCCTGTTGTAATGAAGCATGTTGTTGTGTTTGTGTGAAGGTGGGTGCTCTGCTATGAATCAGTGTGAAGACAGAGAGGAGGGAGCCCCTCCCTCTAAAACCACTCTGTGTGGGGAACATGAGAGCCAGACCAAAGCTCAGAGGTGAGATGAGGAACTCTAACTGTCCATGACTCTTCTCCATGTCAGAGCTCAGCACTCAGATCACTGCTCCATCATTATTCACACTCACTGTCAAATCAACCACTCAATAACTAAATTAGAAGAAATAATAATCAACAAGAGCCAACCACTGATTAGTCAACGGCTCAACTAAGATGAGGACAGATCACATGTTGATGAACAGGAGACTGTACTCATCCACTGTCTTCTTGCTGAATTTTTATCTTCTTCTGACATTTGAACTGGTGACAGTCTGCTCAAAATTCATCTTTCTTCAGATTAAAAAACTTCTTTTCATTTCCCACTTGTTTGTTTGTATCAGGATGCAGCAGCAGAGACCAGAGTCTCCTGAACCCAGCTGTGTCTCCATGAAGAGTGACTGGTCTATGGAACATCCTATTAAGTTTAAAGATGGACAACCTGCTGAAGGAAGGTAAGAATTTAAAACTGCACTTTTTTACAATCTGACTCCACTGAGAAGAGGAATCGTGTCTCAGACTAGAGCTTCTTAGTCAGTTGTAGGACTGAACTACCTGGTAGTTGTTGGTGACCCCTTGTCAAAAAAACTTGGATTTAACTGGCTTGACGCTTAAGTAATTAGGTTTTCCAAACCCTGGACGATTGCTCTGCCCAGGACTGATGGTGGGGTCACTGTGAGGTGATCCATGAAAGTCTGGGTTGGGGACTGGTCCATATTGGTTTTGGTGTTAGTGCCTCTACACTCTTCCTCCCTTTTTGGTCTTTTAGCATCAGACACCTTCAACAAGATGACCCAGCTAAGACTGATGAGACTGACTTGTGTCCCAATGTTACCATCCTTCACATCACTCCTTCTTATCCATCACCATCTGGAGGCTTCTTCAGCAGGTCTGGTCCTGATGGCTCAAATTCTTGCCAACACTGTCATCCCTGCAGTGTGAATGCTCTGCAGATCCAGTGGTCAGTAAACCCTCTACATCTCTCTTCTATATGGACACAGCCTGCTCTCCATCTGTGACTCTGACACCACTGTGCCAGCTCCTGATATTTGACCTTTGTATAGTCAAATGCTGAGGTCTTCCCTCTGACGGGGATCACGATGGCAGCTGCTTTGGTCAACGGGGACGTTTGTAGTCATGTATTTAGTTACTGAGGTGGGCACAGATTGTTACTGAACCATACAACTCCTGTGACACATCCTCATTTCCTTCTTCCTCTTGACTCATGACCAAGTCGTCCACCAGTCCCCTGCTATCATTTCATCACTGGAGGGATTTGAACTCTTGAGTCACGTTTAATAAATTGTGTCATATTGAAGTCATTCAATTTCCTTAAAGTTGGTGTTTTCTCCACAGAGTTCAGCAGGAGAGCTCAGAGGTCCACAGTGATCAGTCTGTCCAGCAGCATCAACCAGACCTGGACTCCATATTAATGGTCTGTACATGTACAATCACACTTTTACTGTTTAACTACAGAAACCACAGATTAACAGTCTCCATGCATTTAGACCAGTAGGCCTTCAGACTGACACATGAATCACATGTGGTTTTCCTAAATCAAATGTTCAGTTTATGATATGTTCCAGCTGCTGGAGGAGAACATTGTCACTTTTGTGAAGAACGAGCTGAAGAGAGTCCAGAGGGTCCTGAGACCAGATTACCCAGAATGCTTAGAGAATCAAAGGGAGGATGAAGAGGTATTGGACAGTGAGGATGAAGAGCAGAGGAGGAGCAGCAGAGAGGCATTACTGAAGGTCACACTGAACTTTCTGAGGAGCATGAAGCAGGAGGAGCTGGCTGACTGTCTGCAGAGCAGTAAGAGGATTTCTCTAAAGACTTAACATGATGGAAAGATTTGATATTTAGTAAAGTCTTAATAAACTATAGTACTATTATCATTCTTGAGGGGGATGCAATGTTGACATATTTAATATATAATTTATTTATTTATTCTTTTTTTCTTCATTCAGGGTCTTGTGTTCCAGTTTGTCAATATAAACTCAAATCTCACCTGAAGAAGAAGTTCCAGTGTGTGTTTGAGGGGATCGCTAAATCAGGAAACCCAACCCTTCTGAATCAGATCTACACAGAGCTCTACATCACAGAGGGAGGGACTGGAGAGGTCAATGAGGAACATGAGGTCAGACAGATTGAAACAGCATCCACAAAACCATTCAGACCAGAAACAACCATCAGACAAGAAGACATCTTTAAAGCCTCACCTGGAAGAGATGAACCAATCAGAACAGTGATGACAAAGGGAGTGGCTGGCATCGGGAAAACAGTCTTAACACAGAAGTTCACTCTGGACTGGGCTGAAGACAAAGCCAACCAGGACATACAGTTCACATTCCCATTCACCTTCAGAGAGCTGAATGTGCTGAAAGAGAAAAAGTTCAGCTTGGTGGAACTTGTTCATCACTTCTTTACTGAAACCAAAGAAGCAGGAATCTGCAGGTTTGATCAGTTCCAGGTCGTGTTCATCTTTGACGGTCTGGATGAATGTCGACTTCCTCTGGACTTCCACAACACTGAGATCCTGACTGATGCTACAGAGTCCACCTCAGTGGACGTGCTGCTGACAAACCTCATCAGGGGGAAACTGCTTCCCTCTGCTCGCCTCTGGATAACCACACGACCTGCAGCAGCCAATCAGATCCCTCCTGAGTGTGTTGACATGGTGACAGAGGTCAGAGGGTTCACTGACCCACAGAAGGAGGACTACTTCAGGAAGAGGTTCAGAGATGAGGATCAGGCCAGCAGGATCATCTCCCACATCAAGACATCACGAAGCCTCCACATCATGTGCCACATCCCAGTCTTCTGCTGGATCACTGCTACAGTTCTGGAGGAGGTGTTGAAAACCAGAGAGGGAGGAGAGCTGCCCAAGACCCTGACTGAGCTGTACATCCACTTCCTGGTGGTTCAGTCCAAACTGAAGAACATCAAGTATGATGGAGGAGCTGAGACAGATCCACACTGGAGTAAAAAGAACAGGGAGATGATCAAGTCTCTGGGAAAATTGGCTTTTGAGCAGCTGCAGAAAGGAAACCTGATCTTCTATGAATCAGACCTGACAGAGTGTGGCATCGATATCAGAGCAGCCTCAGTGTACTCAGGAGTGTTCACACAGATCTTTAAAGAGGAGAGAGGCCTGTACCAGGACAAGGTGTTCTGCTTCGTCCATCTGAGTGTTCAGGAGTTTCTGGCTGCTCTTCATGTCCATCTGACCTTCTTCAACTCTGGAGTCAATCTGTTGTCAAAAGAACAATCAACCTCCTGGTGGACTGAAGTGTTTGGAGGCAAATCTAGACGTTTCTACCAGAGTGCTGTGGACAAGGCCTTACAGAGTCCAAATGGACACTTGGACTTATTCCTTCGCTTCCTCCTGGGTCTTTCCGTGAAGACCAATCAGATTCTCCTACAAGGCCTACTGACAAAGACAGGAAGTAGCTCACAGATCAAAAAGAAAACAGTTGAGTATATAAAGACGAAAATCAATGAGAATCTGTCTCCAGAGAAAAGCATCAATCTGTTTCACTGTCTGAATGAACTGAATGATTGTTCTCTAGTGGAGGAGATCCAACAGTACTTGAGATCAGGAAGTCTCTCCACAGAGAAACTCTCTCCTGCTCATTGGTCAGCTCTCGTCTTCATCTTACTGTCATCAGAAAATGATCTGGACGTGTTTGACCTGAAGAAATACTCTGCTTCAGAGGAGGCTCTTCTGAGGCTGCTGCCAGTGGTCAAAGCCTCCAACAAAGCTCTGTATGTGCACATATATCCATTTAGGTTAATTGCATCTTCTTTTGTCAAAAAAAAAAAAGAAACATTTTTGTAATTGCTTTCTTTTGTTTTGCTGATTCTTTGTCAGACTTAGTGGCTGTAACCTCTCAGAGAGAAGCTGTGCCGCTCTGTCCTCGGTTCTCAGCTCCTATTCCTGTAGTCTGAGAGAGCTGGACCTGAGTACAAATGATCTCCAGGATTCAGGAGTGAAGCTGCTGTCCGCTGGATTGGAGTGTTCACGCTGTACACTGGAAACTCTCAGGTCAGGATTCATCTATTTGTCCAAAAAGTTAAATTTTGGGGCTTTTTATTAAGTTTTGTAATCTTACATTAAATGTGGCCATAAAATTGTACTTAATAGGTCTGCTCACCACTCACCAATATAGTATTTGGTTTAGAACAGAGAGATTTCCCTTCGTCATATAAAATGAAGATTGATTAAAAAAGAGTGTGATCAGAAAGAGAATAATCCTCACAACTCATGAAAATAGAATAGCACTCAGCAGGGCTGAAGTGGGAATAAAAATCTGAATACTTTTTACCCAGACTGGAGCAAACCATCACATGGGGCCCATGTCACACTTTACAAGAATCATGCCATAAATGGAGGTTAAATGCACTATGATGATTTATAGAATAATATGTGAAATAGTAATACCTGCACATGAATTATATTTATATAATTTTGTAATTTTATAGTCAAATTGTTATATACACAATTCATTTACAGATTCAATGATTTATTTAATTTATTATTGGCGCTTGTGAATAGAAAGAATATGAGAAACATCTTTCCCAATAGAGGCCACAACATCAATAACAAAGTAGCTACATTACTAATTAAATTAAATGTTTCGTAGTAGGCAGGTTAAATGCGCATTATGTAACTTCTGCCACTAGGGGTCTCTCAGTCAAAACAATAAGAAAAGACTGCATTTGATGACGTCACGAAATAGCATGGGATCATGGGAGTTGTCTTCATTACCATTACCGTAAGCTGCTCCCATTTTGGATTCCCTCAGTATAAGTGCTTCAGATAATCAAACAGACCCGGTGAAAGTAACCGTTAAAAACACTGAATAAAGCAGTTTCACATTTAAAGAAATTGTTTCACCGACACTGTACAGAGGACAGAGACGTCAGGGAAGGGCTTGGAGCTAAGACTGCAGCTAATCTTTGTTATAATTGTTTATCTGATAACTTATGAACCAGACATTCAGGGGGTTTTTACCAGCAGTTGAATTATCCACACAGGTGTCCTCCTCTCCGTAACAAACACAACAATGGATTAAAAACAGTAGAAACATGCAGAAAGCAGTTTCACACAAAATCAGTAATTCAGGGCACCCTGTCAGCTCATCTGCTCACCTGGTAGAGTACATACGGCATAGTCCTACCCACAGGGCCTGGGGTTCCAATCCAACCTGTGGCACACATCTCATCCTATTTTCTCCCTTACTATCCAGTCTCTCTATCTGAAGCTATCTGTATAAAAAACTTAAAAAGCGGACACATGGTGTCTAGTAGTAGCTGGAAACTGAGACTGCTTACCTTTCATTCTTCAATAACTATTGAACCATATGTTCCGGAGGTTTTTAACGGCAGCTGAATAATTCACAGTGATCTCCCCTTCTCCATAACAAACAGACCAGGGGATTAAAACTGGTAAACGAATAAAGCAGTTTCACTTTTTTTTTTTTTAATCTGTGATTTGCTGACGTGCTTCGGCGGAAACAGTATAGGACATCTCCAGTGGCTGGGAGCTGAGCTGCCTAACATTTGACTGGTTTGATTCATATTTCTCTAGGTTTGCGAATTACTGTAAACATTTTGAAAAAAAAAAAAAAACTAAATAAATAATTATTGCCCATACTTGAATAAGTTTAAAAAATGGTAATAAGGCAAAAATAAGTTAATTGATTTAAAAAAAGGAAGGTAACAGGAGTGATATGTAGCCTATGGAGTATCTTGTATTGAGTCTGCCTCAGTCTGTTAAGTGTAAATGTAGATCTATAGCCGTCTGCCATTTATCTTCAATATATTCAGTAACTGAATCTCTTTCCCATTTACGAGAAATATTTGGCAACTCGTACATGTAACAGTCGAATAAAAGTTTGACTGTTTTCCATTTTGGCGTTCCAAAATTAATCTCTCTATTTTACTACAAGGAAAGTTAGCAGAAGAAGAAGTAAACTGAGAAGATATAAAATGCCTTATCTGCAGGTATCCAAAAAAGTGTTGCTTGGAAATATTAAACATCTCCTGTAGCTGATGGAAGGACAGTAAAGCATTATCTTTAAATAAGTCACCAAGTAGATGGATCCCTTAGTCCCACCAAGAGGAGAACACAGATGAGCTTGTACCTGCAAGAAAATCCGGGTTTTGGACAATAGGAGACAGTGATGACTTCACGCTTTTCCTTCCTAGGTATTTAGTCATGTTATGCCAGACTCTGATACTGTTATATATAACAGGGTTATGCCTTACTTCTGAGTTTATCTTTTTGCATTGAAAGTAACCAGACTCTATAGGGAATGTAGGGCACAAGCCCAGGAGTCAATACAAGTCCTAATCATAACATACATATGTAACCATCACCAGAAATGGCATGCATGACAAGCCCAGTTGTAGAATACCAAGTTAGGCACAGAAAGACCACCCATATCTGTAGGTTACTGTAATGCTTTGAGTCTCTGTCTAGATTTTTTTGCCAATGCAATAAATTTAGAAAATGCCTTTTCTAAATCCGGTTGATTTTCCTCGTTAGGTGCAGAGGAAGCATCTGCAAGGGATATAGAAGCCGGGGGAGGATATTCATCTTAATGAGACTAATTTGGCCAAATAGGGAGAGTGGTAGGTTATGCCATCGTTCTAGGTTTTTTTTTCACTGATGCGGAAATTGGGGCCAAATTAAGTTTCAATAGATTCTTCAAATCTGGCACTTCTTTTATTCCCAGATATGTAAATCCAGAGGTTGACCATTTAAATGAAAATTCTCTGAAACATCTGCATTAGTCAGTAGCTGTCTGGTCAGACAGTTGGCAGCACATTCTCTAACCGCCTAGAGATGAGTTTTAAGAGCAGCTTGCTGACAACTGAAATTACACTAACAGGTCAATAGGAGCCACACATATCTGCAGGTTTACCTTTCTTCCAGATGACCAATATGTTTGCAAGGTTTAAAGTAGGAGGAATACAACCATCAAGGGGCTGACCAGGACCTTGCTGAGCCTTTTTGTAAGAATCAGGGCCGAAACCATCCGGCCCCGGAGGTTTGCCTGCCCTAAGAGTATGTATGACATCTGAGACTTCATCCCTACTAATTGGTTTGCATAAAAATAGTTTTTGCTCATCAGATAGAGATGGAAACTTAATTTTATCAAGAAACTTCACCCTGACCTCAGCAGAGCATGTGCACTCTGAGCTATAGAGGTCTACAAAGAATAATCTCATTATTTTATTTATGTCACTAGATTTGAGATGCCCAGAGCCATTTTTATCAGTAAGAGAGGGTATGACATTCGGCTCAGTTTTGCCATGAACAAGCCAAGCAAGTAACTGGCTGGGCTTGTTGCATAATTCAAATAACCTGTGTTTAGCGAAAAAAAATGTGTCTTTGCTTTCTCGGTTAATAGCTGATTCAAGGCAAAAATCGCTGCATCCAGTTGTTTTGCCAGAGCACTACTGCAAGATAGTTTGAATTGAGTCTCTAGATTATGTATCGTCTTTTCTAGATCCAATTGTCTCTTAAGAGTATCCATTTTCTGCGCTGTGGACTGCTTTTGAGCTGGTCTTCCACACAAGTTTAGTTTTCTCCCATTGGGTTGCATGGGGCAAATCAATTAGGTTGGGATCTAACTCCCTAAAGTAGTTTTCAATATGTTGATCAGAGTTGTCTGGATCAAAATGTTCAATGTCCTTTGCTATGAACTCAAGCACTTCGAGGCGGGGGCACTGTGAGGTCCGTTCTGATGAAGGCGAGACTAAGCTAGCTGGACTAGAGGAAGGAGCTGAGCAGCGGACATTACTCTCATGGAGGTGCAGAGAGGAGGCTAAACAGTCTGGAAAAGTTTTGGTCCTCCTTTTGGAGGGGTGAACACAGGTAAAAGTGTTATGCATCAGTGGCTGATGGGAACATGAATATCCTCTACCGGATAAACTACCTGTCTCTTCGGTGTCAGTTTCAGGAAGATGGGAAGTCAGGTGGGTGTAACCTCTGTCTCTCAGTGGAAGTTGAGGAGCTGATTTCATATTCCAGGACTGAGGGTCAGTTGGGGATTGGTCCCATATTCTGAGTGGAGGTGGAGTTAAGCTGTTATTAAGGGAAGAGTATGAAGCAGAAAAACCAGAATCACAAGCACTGACCGATCGTGGTGGAGCAAGGCATTCTGATTTAACCCTTAACAATTCTTCCTTGTGTGAACAGAGATCTAACTCTGCTGCGTGCAGGTCTCCTAAGTGGCGCATGGCTTTCTTGTTAGCTTCCTGAACTTCCTGGAGGAGAAAATCATTTTGAGCTCTAAGCGATTTTACCTCCTCCTCTAGGGCTGCTTGGCTCTGAAGGGCAATGCTGGTTTGCCTGTGGAAGTTCAACAGCACACATCTTAACAATGGGCCTTTGGATGCAGTCTGAGCATCACCTTTATCACTGAGTAGCAAGTCTATTTCTTTACTGCACTCACTGGAATTTAACTTGCTGATAAATTCTAGGTAGCCAGGCTTCAGGCTCTGTGTTAGGGAAGAAATAAACTGCTCTACACAGGAGTTCTCCATTGTTGTGTCTGGGAAATAGGGAGGTTAAACAAGTTGTTTAGCAAAACAAGAAGGCAGTGTAGTTGACCGTGGTGTTGCACTGGCAGACACCTTGTAGTGTAGTTTGGCAGTACACTAGCCTAACTAAACAATGCAGTGGCCTACACTATGGGGGGTAGCTTCCTGTGGAGGAGGGGTAGCTACACTAGTGGGCATAAAGATTACGGACAGTAAAGGCAAGTGCAGGTTTACTGTCTGCTTAAAAAATGTTTCAAAAAGCAGTGACTGAGATGCAAGGGCAGTAACAGTCCAAGGATTATCTCCTCAAGTTGACTCAGGCTGTAATGCAAGGCAGTAACAGCTAGGTGCAAAACTTCGATTTCACAGGGCTGGTAGCTGTGGCTCTCTCTGGCTCTATTTCTTACTCAACTGAAATGCTTGGCAGTAACAGCCAGTTACAAGCTCTCTGTATTACACAGGGGCGTCGTCATACAGTGTCTAAGTTAAAGGGAACAGCACTTGAATTAACAGCCAATTCTGACAGCTTTACTAGATAGCATTGAACACGTAGTATTCAAATGCTGAACTGAGGTTCTTACACTTCCTATAGAATAAGCTCAACTGGAATTGTTAGCAACAATAGCAAGCTCTTATTGTGATACTAAGGCTTAAGTGTTCGCTATTAATAACTGGAGGACGTCTAATATTGCTTCAGCTAAAATTGGTAAACCAATTCTCACCACAGTGCACTTGTTTATAAGTACATCTGGACGTTTACTCCTGTGGTGGACTAAAACTTAAGCTCTAACCTTTGCTGTTTTGGCTGAATTATGAATTTAATATTGCACAATTATGAATACTTGCCAACAGTACTTTTCCTCACACGGGGCACCATTATGTTGGGTCTAAGCTCTGTCCCACAGTTACATTTATGTTAACAGTACTTTGCCTCATGAGCTGGACACCAAATATGTTGGATTTCGGTTGTCTATCAATTTATTGAAAATATTAACATTAAATAATAACTTTAAAATTAATTAAAGTCCTCAGGGCACCAGCCTAAACTAATAGGCAAAATAGCCAATATGGTTTCAGTCTCAATTTATTACCATTAATCTGGAACTCTGATTAACAATAAGAGTTTACTAACTATAACCAAATGACCATATCAACAGTAAGTTAAAGTTGAAGGATTGGAATTCTACAAAGTAGAGGTTGGCAATATTCACGCTTGTGCAACATTAAACACACCAGTAGTTATACTTAAAGACATTTATTTACAATGGAGCGGAGTAAAAACACAATGTCTAATCTAGTTTGTACAGGTGTGTGTGTGTGTAGGTGTATGTGTGTGTGTCTGTGGGGACACAGACAAAGGCAAGATGGCCGATTCAAAGTGATCACTGTGACCACATGACCTGAACAAAGAAGACTACACAAGATGGTGATAAACAAAGAAACTACTCAAAATGGCCGCTGAGACCACCTGGTGTGTGTAGGAGGGTGTGAGTTTCTTTGTTAGCCTAGCTCATGTAATCTAAAGGTACCAGGTTAGAGGGGGGGAGGTTAGCTTCATGCAGGTTCTAGAACTGAGACGTACTGCTATGTGTGTGAACATACGAGTACCTGATGAACTGTATGACTGACCACAACCTAAGCAAACATTACAACAATTAGACATTAATCAACAAGTACATTAACACAGTTAAGACTTCTGCTGCTTAGCTATGCTGTGCTGTGCTATGCTGTGCTGGGAGAGGTAAGGCCCAGTCAGTTAACGTTACCCAGTCCTTGGAACAAACAAAGAGGTCCTTTCCAGTGTTGTTGTAAAGTCCATTGAGTTGGGTGGCTTCCTGGTGGAGTGATTGCTTTGCTGTTATCTCCTTTGTTCTCCTCACAGAGTTAGCTGTTCCACACTTACTCTGCTGTGACTCCTGTTGCTTGGAAAATAAGCTAGGTGGCCTTATGTTGTAGCTGCTGATTCTGAAGAGAACTTAGTTCACTCTCAGTTAATCCGAAGCAGGTCACTGCTGTTGAGGAGAACAGTGTTGCAGTCTGCTGTGAGGGGGCTGGCGATAGAGGTAGTTTCTCAGGTAGCAGAGCTGACCTGGGCTGGGACCTTGTTGCCCTTTGGAGAGCCGAGAGGAGAGAGCAGGAGCTGCTCTCCAGAGCAAGCCAAGAAGAGAAGAGAGAGCAAGAGGTCTGGTTTTGTTTGGTGACAACCTAGGGTGTTACATGTCACACGCTGACCCACACTGGCTGGCCAGTGAGG
>NW_019525001.1:50527-60118 GCF_002814215.2 Seriola lalandi dorsalis | reverse complement strand
GACTTCTGTGTTGGTTTGTACAGTCAACAACCGAGCAACTAGCATGCTTCGCTCGTACCTTCTACATAGTTTTACCGGAGCCGTGATGCGAGGAAATAAACGATAGCGGCTGCAAGGCGGACTCAGTGGGTGGAACACACACCTAGCTCAGGGAGTGTCACCCACCTGGGGGAGGTGTTATTTCCCTTCATGACAACATCAAGGAAAAATCTCAATTGGCCTGTGTGAGCACACATTTTCTGAAAGGTGGAGCAAGCAAAAGAAGAGGATGGACTTTTCTCATGTTTGGGGGGTTTGTAGACAGGTCGGGGACACATATTACTGATAGAAAACCATGGAAAAGTGCATTTTGTATAATATGTCCCCTTTAAATTCAGGGGAAATTGCCTCATGCATACGCACCTTGTGGCTCTGGGAGTCCCAAAAAAAGAAAAGTTATTTAACAGTCCAGAGAGGCAGTCTGGAAAAAGGAAGAACATATGTTGTCTATTCATTTAGGTTGTCAGCTGTCACGTTGTCTCACACACAATGTATCTCTGCTCTTGTCCATTAATTCTGTGCACTGCATGCTTTAATTCTCCAACTCTACTGCATGAGCAGTGTAAACAGATCAATTGTCCCTTAAAATCAGTCAATTGGGGACATAATGCCTTTCGAACCACATTCCTCTCTGAATAAATCGCTCACAGGTCCCATTAAAGTGACGTCTGGCCTCCCTAACCTGGGCTGATAGATCCTGGTGGATATGAATCTTATTCTAGATGAGCTCACCTTTACTTCTGATCCTTTGTTTATCACTGAAATTGTGCAGCTTAACGAGGATAGGCCTGTTGTAATTTTTTTTGATGGTCTATGTGCCCTGTAGATCTTAATGGTTCCTTGCTTGCTTTCCAGCCCCAGTGTCCCAACCTGACAGCAAGTTTTCCCTTGGCACCTTCTTTAAGACCGATAACTCATATTTTGTCTCTGTGACTCCTATTTTCGTGGTCCTCGGCTTGGTCAGCTAGGGTCTCAACTTTTTGTTCAAGTTCAGTGACTCTGCTTTCCAGCAAGTTAGGAGTTACTCAGTCTGTCAAGGGTGGACTGCAGTACTGCAAATTTCTGCTCCATTAGGGTGCTTATTTTGTCTGTAAAATCCTTGGCAATAATGCTACATTTACCTCAGCTGGCTCACCTACACCATCATCCATGCTAGCCTAAGAGCAGGGCACGTATACCTTTTTCACTTCAGAGCATGTCCTCCTCAGAGTTTCTCGTAAATTGTGTCCCAGCAAAAGTCAACTAATTAGCTGTTGTTTAATCAGTCAAAAATAAGAAATATCTGCTATCAAGGCGAGAGGCAGGCGAAAACAATCCTCTCACATTGAGTGCATTACATCTTTTAAAGCAGCCGTGTATCACAGAAACCATTGGACATCTGCTCACAGGTTAAGATTTCCTGCATGGACTATGTGGCAACGGACAAGATGTATTACATGTTTATTTGCATTCTTTATTGTGTCCACCTAACTTTTGACCAAGTTTGGGGGAGGTTTGACAATGCATTATAGACTTGCAACCACTTCCTATTTCAACATTCACCATGTTGCCAGAGCTACATCCCTAGATGGAAACTCACAATTTTCGCAATGTAGCATTGTCAAGGGAAGTATTTTCTGACCATGTTTGAGGAGGGTCTGGTCAAACTGCTAGGAGGAGTACATGAAATTGTCAAACATTAATTTTTCTATTACCATTAGGTGGCACTATGAGTATTACTAAATATGGGCATGGAGATGTCTGTAAGCTGGGATTCGAACATATAAGGTTTGGGGCAGTTTGGACAATGCGTGTTGGCGGGTCCTCCAACAGGTCTTCCAACAAAAACTCAAATGTTTCACAATTGAACAACACAAAAGTCTTAAGATGAGATTTACCAAATACGATGTCGATCAGATCAATTCTCTAGTTTGTTAAAGTACAACACTCGTAAATTACAAAAACAGCACCAAAATTGGAAACTAAATTAAAAATGGTAGACTTCATATTGGGTTTAGACTATAGGTGCAAGAGGCTTTTTTTTGTAAGTATTGGCATGTTTCATGTGCCTGTCAATGGGTTTGAGGGGTAAGTAGGACCCAAATGCAGCCAACTCTTGGGAGAACAGTTCCAGGTGAGAGTCTGAGAAGGGGTCAGCCAGCGTGAAAAGAGACCTGATGACCGACGAGGGCGCTTGCTGACAGGATGGATGCACCCTCAAAAAGGCCATGAGGCTGGCGTAGACCGTTGGGTCCATTTCTTTGTTGGTTCGTTCTGTCAATGGGTTTGAGGGGTAAGTAGGACCCAAATGCAGCCAACTCTTGGGAGAACGGTTCAGACAGGTTTATTAACAAACGTGAACGTGACATGAACAAACCCAGAACAAAACTGACAAACCAACCCAGACAAAGGGAAGCACAAAGACTATATAGACAAGGGAGGCAAGGGTGATTGAACACAGGTGAAACACATTAGGGCGGGGCAGACAATCACCACACAAACAAGACCAAGACAGGAAGCAAAACACTGAGACACACAAGGAAACCTTATTACAAAATAAAACAGGAAGTAAGTCCAAAACAAAACTAACAAAAAGTGTCTGCCATAGCAAACCATGACAGTGCCTAGTTATTTTCGTACATGTAGGTGAAACCAACGGGGGTATGAAGACCCCATTTTCTAGGGGCGCCATTTTGCCACACCCATGTGCAAGTACCATAAAATATGTCAATTTTCACCAGGCCTGACAAAGTTTCATGAGTTTTTGAGTATAGCAAGGCCACCAAAAAGACAATTTTCTTTTTGGTACAGAAGAATAATCATGAACACAACAGTTTTAATGGGATTCTTGAATTGGGCAGTGCTCAGGCTGCAGGTTAGTCAGTGAGAGATTAGAATTTAAATTTGACAGTACAGCAGTAAATACAGCACCAGACATATTTGAACTTGAACTCACTCTGCTGCTCTGCTCCTCCTGCTGATAGATGCACGAGTCAGCAACTGCTACCTCGAGTGTTTTAAGTGATGGCTCTGTGAGCATAGCGTGCGCGTTATTCTCAACTGAAATTAATTGCCAATTTTAAGGGCTAAATATGCTAAAAAAACTTATGAAACTCTGCACATACACCAGGCTTGGTGAAAATGTACCTGTTTTATGGGTCTTGCATGTGGGTGAAGCAAAATGGCTTGATAGCACCCTGTAGAAAATTTCGAAGAGGCACTACTCGCCCACTACTTTTTTTACCCACTACTTTTTTGTTCTATCTACATGTACAAAATTCAGTATGCAGATGTAACATGCCAAGAACTACAAGAAATCCCAATCCAACTCTCAACCCTACAAGAAAGTCAGCTATTTTGAATTTACTTTATTACATTTTGAATTTTAGGGCTGTATTTGCCATTTACAGGTGCTGTACTTTTAAGAACTCCTCCTAGAGAATTTATCAGATCAACATCATATTTAGTTAGTCTAATCTTAAGACATTTGCAATTCTAAATTGCGAAGCTTTTGAGTTTTTGTTGAATGGAATTTGTTTCACAGTGAAAAAGTAATTTGTAACATGCATTGAGCATGCATTGTCTCTTGATCTATTTGTGATATGTAATGCTGGGACCACTTTATCCACTGCAGCAACTCCGGTCAGAGAGTGAAGGCAGACACAGGGAACAGTTCTTGCTCTTTATATAGATTTAGAGGATTGGCAGCACATGCATCTTCAACATGACATTGGCATGGCGATGAATGATCCACTAACAGATGAATTGAACTGAGAATGGTTTACTGTAAAATAGATAATAGAAATATTATTTAACAGATTAAATTTAAATACTAAAGACACCAGACGTTATCACACTAGCAATATCCCTTACTAGCCATTTAAACAGAACAGCGCCTAGAATATCTTAATTAGCCTCCCACATTCACACACATGTAACACGTATCACATGGCTAATTAGTTGGGGTTAGCTCAACCGAGAGCAAGTCGATAATGCACATTATCAGAACCAGAACAGAAATATATGAGGCAAGGCCACTTAACAGAACCTACATATAAAATTATATCACATGAACAACTGGTTTTTCAAGCCATTAATAATCAGCAGAGTAAGTGATAGTATCAGGTTATTATGTACCCATGCGTGAATATGACCTGATGTTGCTGGCCACAGAGCTGTGAATGAGCCAATGATACTAGACGGATACTTGAAACAGGTGAACCAGTCAACCAATACATGCACAACTTAAGTGCTGTGCCTGAACCAATGCTGTGTCCCCATCAGTGTCACTGACAATTATAGTCTATAAAACTTGAAAGTTAAACATGGAACTAGTTTTACAGGACAGTTTACACTGACAGTAAGTTGGGTTGTCCTGGTTGTGTGTGTGTTTGTGTGTGTATTAGTCTGTCAGGCTGTCTGGTCACAGAGGAAGGCTGTGCTTCTCTGGCCTCAGCTCTCAGCTCCAACCCCTCCCATCTGAGAGAGCTGGACCTGAGCTACAATCATCCAGGAGACTCAGGAGTGAAGCTGCTGTCTGCTGGACTGGAGGATCCACACTGGAGACTGGACACTCTCAGGTATGGACAGATGGACAGACAACATCAGCTCTCACTGTTTCTCTATCTCTCTAACTGAGGAGCTCTTTTTCATGTTTCATGGTGGATATGAGTGAAGGTGGACGAAGTTGACTCTGACTTTCTTTCTTCCTCCAGGGTGGACTATTGTGGACCACAGAGACTGAGACCTGGTGTGTGGAAATGTGAGTGTATTTTAAATTTGATTCACGAAAACACAGCTGTACATGTTAAACTATATTTTTACATTTTCTTGACTGAAGTACAAAGATGAATTTCATTCAGGATTTAATTTCTGTTTCTAGTGTGTGTGGCTGGAAAGATTTTGGAATTTAATCAATCAATCAATCAATCAATTTAAAATCCACAAACACAACAAACTGACCACAGTGATCCAACAAATCTCATCAAAACACTTTATTAATAGTGAAGCCAACAGAAAGCTGTAAATTGTGTTCAGGAAGCCTTCAGTTGTCTTCTCTGGTTTAATAAATCAGTGTTGAAAAAACCTACAAGTCATAAACATAACAGATCATAATTAATGTCACAAAGTTCCACCCTGAATGGCAGACGTGGAGCCAGATGTGTGATACATCTGCACAAAACTGGTATTTCTATAAAAAGAAATACCAGACCTCAGACCAGACCATCACACAGACCTCAGACAGTGTACAGCATAGTAAAAGTGTGCTCCAAGATTGTTCAGCAGAGGGACTTGGGCTCCCGATGGGAAGAACAGGTGACTGAGGAAGCAAAAAATTATACAAATTAATTAATTATACTAATTGTTACTCCAAGTCCTTTATTGCTTCTGCTATTAGGCTGCTCAACACAGACAATACTCATATTAAATGATTGTTATTTTAGAGTAATTCACTGGATATGTTGTTCAGTTTATTGCTTTTATTTATTGTTTTACTTATTTAACTGCCCAATGCCTTTTAATATGTTTTCCTCTGATAGTTTAACTATATCAGGTTGGTTGGTTGTCTGTTGAGACCAAATGTATGGACTGGGAAGCTACAAATGAATTGCCCATGGGGGATAAATAAAGTCTGAACTGAACTGAACTGAACTGCAATGAACAGATAGTTTAAGAGCCAGCTGCAGGTGATAAGTTGGAAAATAGGCTGAGACAGAATTTTGATAGCAAAACATTGTTTGTTGATGTTATTGTCAGTGTCTCTGATTAGTGATTTACAGTTCGCCGTGGAGACTGAAAAAACAATTAAAGACTTATTTATGAAGTTAATGACGTTAGTTGTGGTTAATTTTATCATTCTTATTTCCATTAGAGGCATTATTTTATTTCCTTGTTTTTGTTCTTTTCATTACATTCTTTATTGTGAAGCACTTTTGTTGGGTTCAATCATTTATATTACTGTTAGGGTTGCCACCTTTTAATTTTAGAAATAAGGGAGAAAATTGCTTCTGGTTTAATTCAATACAGGACGCGGCCTTTTATTTTCAAATACAGGACGTATTAAACTGGTCAGGTTGCAACCCTAATTACTATACTTGTTGAAACACTGTGTACAGAGTAAGACTCAAGATGACCACTACTGAATGTATGTTACTATACTATTACTGAGAACTGGATACAGGTGACACTTTTGCCTTTGCTGTTGCTGCTTTAAACTTCACACCCAAAGTTAGTGTAGTGGAATTGTACACCTTCACACTGCAAACACAAGCACCCCATGAGACTGTTGCACAGTATGTGCCTGTACTGCATGCATTAAAATATGGATTGGATGATAAAATAAACGAAATGTTCCGTGAACAGCTCACTGAACATGTGCTTCACCAAGGAAAAAGGCCCAGAAGAGAATTGTTTGGCAGCTGAACATACTGGCCTTAGAGTTGCTGAGATTAAAAGATTTGTTCCTTAACCCACAACCAGGCAGGGGGGCTACAACCTGGGTGGATATCCCACAGGCTAGGGCCCCTACCCCACCAGGATGAGGATGCCCTGTCTACAAGAGCTTCCTGTAAACACAATTCGCAGTTAGAATGTGCACACCTCACGCATTCCTTTGACCATGTGTAAACACGGTTTTCCAAGTGAGCCAAGTTAGTTACAACAAAGTGAAAATGTGATGCAATGTAATGCACGCTCTTTGCCCTCATCTGTAACAGCTTCAGTTTCACAATTGTTTAAATTGCTCTTCTTTCTCATCTTACTTCTCTGTGTCGGATAACTTCTTGTGGCGACTGTGATTTTTATACAAACTGATTGATTAAAGGAGTGTCTTCATCCATTTATGGCTAATTGTGAGAATGGAAATGAGGCATGTGCATCTGCGCCCAATTTCTCAATGAGTGAGATTTATAAATTGGAACCATGTGAACATATTTATAATTCTGTTTCCCATTTGCCCTCATGTGTCTTATAGTCTGCGTCTCCCTTTGTCTTGTGCCAGAGTGTTTCGTTCTGTTCGTGCACCCCAGCCAGTCATCACAGATCTTGCCTTGCCTTGTCTCTGCCTTGTTGAATATATTCTTTACCTCCATGCAAGTGATTTTTTGTTTGTATTTTAATAGTTTAGAGTCATCTGTTTTGTCAAGTTTATAGCAGTTTTTGTAGCCTCTTTTGGAGTGAATTTTTGTTCTAGTTGTTGATGCTTAGGTGTAATTGTTGAGCCTCTGTTTTTTGAGAGCATTTTTAGTTGGTCTTTATAGTGTAGTGTTCATAGTGTTTAGCTTTTGTCTTCCTCCTTGTGGAGTGATTTTCTGTTGGTTTATTCCTTTTTGTTTCTGCTGTTTTGTCCCTCCATTTTGAGTGGTTTTTGTTTATTAGATTTTTTTCCCCTGATAAGTTTAGTCTTGACTAGATAGTATAAATTCCATAGCTGGTTTATTTTGTCACTCACAGCCGAGGTTGGAATATATTAATAAAGCCTGCCTTATTGGACACTCTGCATCTGAGTCCTCTTTATAGTCCAGGCCTGACACATGTTCAGTAACTGTTGATGTTCTTATAACTGGATTGTTGGATCTTACTTTAAATGTAGTCAAACATTAGTCACAGTTGAATATGAAATGTTAGTTTGAATGATTCTTTTTCAGTTATTGTCAGTAAAGTTGTTGATAAATCAACAGATGATAAACTGCAGCTGTGTTGTGTCTTGTTCTCTCCATCAGACGCCTGTCAACTGGAACTGGACACAAACACAGTGAACAGAGAACTTAAACTGTCCGACAACAACAGGATGGTGGCATGGGTGATAGAGGATCAGTCATATCCTGATCATCCAGACAGATTTGATGTCTGGTATCAGCTGCTGTGTAGAGATGGTCTGACTGGTCGCTGTTACTGGGAGGTCGAATGGAGAGGAGATGTTCATATATCAGTGAGTTACAGAGGAATCAGAGGGAGAGGAGCCAGTAGAGACTGTGTATTTGGAAGAAATGATCAGTCCTGGAGCCTCAGCTGCTCTGATGATGATGATGGTTACTCTGTCTGGCACAACAACAGAAAAACACCCATCACCACCTCCTCCTCCTCCTCCATCTCTCACAGAGTAGCAGTGTATGTGGACTTTCCTGCTGGCACTCTGTCCTTCTACAGAGTCTCCTCTGACACACTGATCCACCTCCACACCTTCACCACCACATTCACTCAACCTCTGTATCCTGGTTTTGGGTTCCACTCATTGGGTTCCTCAGTGTCTCTGTGTCTTCATGCCTTCAATCAAAGTTGACTCTGTTCACCATCACACATAGCATCAGACTTGTCTGATTTCATTTGATGATCAACATTTTAACAGTTTTGTAAAATGCTTTTCAGTCTGTACAATGATTGCTTTGTCTCAGTTCACTCTGCTGTTGTTACGGTCAGCATCCAATGAGCAGCATCCAGCTGTGTTGGAAATTGTTTTTGAAAGTCTGAACAGCCATGGAAGCCCAGTGTGACCTCAAAATCACAACTTACTTAGTTATCAAATCCAATGTGTTATCGTAGTTATCTCCTGCATTTTATTAAACCATTATCATTATATAACTGTACATAACTTGATACGTTTCACTGTCTGGACAGATCATAGTGACACTTGGAGTCTTGATCTATAATTACAGATACTGTTATTAAGTTCAGAACACATCACTGAGTCTGTGGATTGATTCATTTGATAAAAATGAGGTGTATCTATTCTGTGACAGGGGCAAGTGATGGACATCAAAACTAGACTACTGCTCGCAACAGAAGCGCATATCTCTCCGTCGGTCATCAAGCAATTTGACTCCTCTGCTCTGCCTGAATCACATGTAGAGATAATCTTTATAAATGATTTTCACCTAATTTATGGATAGTTTTATCATGGGTGATGATGAATGAAAGGATCTTTTCATCTTCACTAATAAACCAACGTTACATTATGTTACTTGATGAACGAGAGAGAAAGAAGAGTGACCAAAAAAGCGATTGTGTCCCTTTTTGCTGCCCCCCTCTCTCATTGACTCCAGAATTTCTTTTTAACACCATAAGAAGCAGCAGCATCAGAAACTGAACTAATGGACGTTTTCTGCCTGTCTGTCCATCTCCTAATGCTCTTAACTCACACCAGCTCCTACGCACAACAAGCTGTCACAACCTGCTCTACTTCTCAGTGTTTTTCCACTCACCCTGCCTCTGTCTCACTCTCCACTCTGCCACACCTCCTCATCAGCCTCACTGTCCTCACCTGTTGCCCCCAGCTGCACTCCATCTCCATTCAAGCCAGTATCTAAGCAGCCTTGGTCCACTCACTCATTGCCAGACTGTTCTCTATATTATGCAAGACTTTCCAGCGTTCATCTCCACACCGGCTTCCCGTTATCGACCCCGCTCGTCTCTCACTATCCTGCCTCGTCTCTGCCCTGGTAAACCCCTCAGCCTTCTGTCCGCGACCATGTGGCTGTTTGGCGTTCTCCAGCTCCGACATCGCAACGTGAGTGCTTCCCCGCTGGTTTCCTGGTCCTTCGTCTGGCTCTGATTACCCGCCTGCCTGCTCCTTCC
>NW_019525001.1:50030-50477 GCF_002814215.2 Seriola lalandi dorsalis | reverse complement strand
GTTGTTGATGCTGTTGGACCCAATCTCCCACCCTGACACGGGACTGTTGTGGCTGTACCCCCAACCCAACATCAACAGGACGCCGCAAATGGCGACCAAACATAAGGAAGGACGGGGCATACCCAGTTGTACCATGCGGGATGTTGTTATAAGCATGTACTAATTCAGGTATGTACTCTGGCCAACGACCTTGCTTCTCTGTCTCAAGGGTACGAAGCATGTTCAACAGGGTCTGATTAAAACGCTCAACTCCACCATTACCAGCAGGGTGATATGGGGTGGTCCTGCTTTTAGTGATACCATAGGTGTCACACAGCTCCTTCATAAGGGCAGATTCAAAATTAGGCCCCCTGTCGGAATGGAAGCGGGCGGGGCAGCCGAAAGGTTGAATAATGTTGGCCCATAAGGCCTTTACAGTGGTCTGAGCGGTCTGGTCTCGGGTAGGAA
>NW_019525001.1:48609-49699 GCF_002814215.2 Seriola lalandi dorsalis | reverse complement strand
GATCATATTCTGGTTTTGAGAAATGTCTTGATATAAAAGACTCTGATATAAAACAATGTCACATCCCTCCATCATGTATTATGTGGGAAATATCTCATATTCTGTGTTGTTTTTTTTTTATAAAACAAGAGGCAACATGTCTTCAAACTGGCATTTAAAGGGTTAAAATCCTGAAAACTAATAAACATTTGGTAGGTTTGAGCAGACTGAAGTGGTTTAAGAGATTTATGCAAAAAAAGCAGAAAAAAATATTGATATATGATGATTTTATAGCATTTTCTTTGTGTGTCCTTTTTTGGACGCGAGGAACCCCAGAAGGTACAAAATGTGTTACCAGTGTATAATAGACCTGTAACAGTAACTGACATTAGATTTTAAAAATATGTAAAAAAAAGACACTTTCTTGCAGAAATCCATACCTTCAGCTGTAACAAGCCAAAATGATCAGCAAATCAAAAAAGAAAAGTAAAGAAAATGTCCAAAAAAGGACAGAGGGACCCCGGAGGGTTAATAAATCCCATGAACCGCTATTTAAATTACCACTATTATGTTTTTTTCTGTGCCTCAGAGTAATTTTGTAACTTTTAATCATCGTCAAGTTTTACTTTTTGAAGATTTTGATAACTTTAGAGTCATCTGGTCAACGCCAGCCTCCTCTAAAGTTATCCAACCAAAGTGAAGAGCATTAGAGTTTATTTCGCATCAACCCACAAGAGACACCAGCAGATAACACCTCTGCACGACCTCCTGCAGAGAAGCCGAGCAGGAATCAAGAGTGCCCGAGACAGAAAGTCTCCTGGCAAACTCCACCAGAGCTGAACCGCTGAGACACCGGCAGAATCCGTCATCGTGATAACGGGACACGGCCTCCAGGAGAATCCACCTAGATCCCGCGTCTCCAGGGTTACCACGGCAACCACAGCCACCTGGCTTCCAGACGAGGGTCTCCAGCTACAGCGCAACTCACAGTAGGCCGGTCTCAACACTCTGCTCATGACTGGGTTGATGTCGAAATACAGCAATATTTAATCATCAAACCTAATTCGTAGATGTAGTATCATTAGCTGTATAGCCATAGTGTATAGCCATA
>NW_019525001.1:48106-48589 GCF_002814215.2 Seriola lalandi dorsalis | reverse complement strand
CTGTGTCTCTGTTTTCCTTCACTAATTTTCATGCCACTGATTCTTTTTGTAATTTTTGTTGTTTCACTGCGTCATACTGTAAAGGCCTTGCAGGAGTACAGAGGCAAGTTAAATGTTGATGGTTAAAACACATGCCGAGCGCTTTGGGTGGAGTACATCTTGTTCAAAAAGTCAGTTTAGAAAGGAAGTAAAATGACCAACAAATGGGATATCTCTATTTCTGAAATAGCCCTTTAATTAGATATGAAGGTGATGTAGGCGGCTGAACTTGGGTGTCCAGCAGATTGCCTGAAGTATCTGAAACTGAACAAAACTACAAAAGTATTTATCAGAACAGACAAAAAATATGAAATAAGACTCCAGAGACATGTTAGAAATGTATTTCCAAACAGGCACTCTCTGCATGACACACTGCTGGGATGTTCCCTGGTCTTTAGGTCTACCTGATGGAGTCTGATCTCCACTACAACCTGTGTTTCACTG
>NW_019525001.1:22433-46194 GCF_002814215.2 Seriola lalandi dorsalis | reverse complement strand
TAGGTTTTCTTTTAATAAATAATTAAGAACCAGAGCAGCAATTAGTCCAGCCAAGCAATAGAATAACCAATCACAGTGTATCACAAACAACCACGATCAAAAATAAAACAAAATAAAACAATGTATACAACGCAGGGAGAGATGCAGGGGGAACAGGAGCAGCCACGCCTGGGCCGATCATCCAACGCGCCGCCTTCTTCCTCCACGGGCCCTGCGGGGGATAAGAGCGGCCAGATAACTTGTTCTCTACCCAAATTACGCACGGTCTCTGTTTGTGCCGTTTACAGTGCCTGTTCGTTGGGTTACTCACCGCGAAGGAGGAGATTTGACTCTCCTCCACTGCAGTTGTTGATCACACGGCACTGACGGCTTCCTGCTGGGGTCGAACGATCTGGTCTGCACGGCTGTTTCCCTCTCCGTTCCCCGCGGCTGATCTCCTCCGTTGTGTCGGTGTCTGATGGCGTCTCGATACAAAAACAACAACTCCTGGAAAACGCTGTCTACCTGCCTTTATGCCAACCTATTGTCTATGACGTTACTCTCCTCTGATTGGAGGAGAGCCAAGCTGTCCAATTATCCAGGTGGATTGTCTTTACGTTGATTTGACCCACTTTTAATGTCCAGTCCAGGGGGCGCAGTGGCAGAAATGTCAAAAGAAACACACATCAATAGGAACACAAAACACTATTAATAAAATATCAATGAAATAACTCATGCCATAAACAAATCATGCAACAAACAGATAACTCAAAATAATCAACCCATAAGAAAATCAAGAATCAAATCCAAAATGAAAAACAAACACATTTCTGCCCTCTGACATGTAAGTCGACCTGAAGTGAGTTCAGCAAGTGAGAATCCATCAATGTCTGATTAACAGCATTACTTTAACCACACTGTGTTTTATCACTGTTTGACGAGACAGAAGAAATGTTTCTGAATGATCTGTTCTTCAGAATTTCCTTCTGAGTGAAAGCAGAGTGGTTTGAGAATGGTTTTCATGTGCTACTGAGTCCCTCCATTACAAAATGGTGCGCAGTGCCATGAGTGCGGAAGTGAAGGCTGTGTGTGAGAATTGCAACCTGGTTTTAACATCCAACAATTGGAGTTGAAAATCCGAGACAAAGATAAGATGATTGACAGTTTCATGTTGGCCGCCTTAGCTCAATCCAAGCATATCTCCGATATGCAGCTCTTGCTGCCCCGCTGGCACTGTCGCCCTCCTCCTGGCTACTGCAGGCCGCAGTCTCGGACACTGCCGCAACTCTTCAGTGGCTGATACCAACTAATGCCAGACCTGGAGACAAACCCGGTGACCGAGGGGAGAGCCTGGCGGCTGTGGATAATGGCCCACAGGACGAATGCAATCCTGAGGCCCTGGTGCCTAGCCTCAGCCCTGCAATGGAAGCCGTGGATCTGTGTGCTGTGACTCCAGTCCCGGCCCAGCCGGATGCTGAGGGGGCCAGAGCTGCAATCGTTATCTCCACACCAAAACGGTCTAGCCTTTGGATGAAACTATCGTGGTTTGAAGTAGTCCTTGGCAGCCATAACCATCCCAGTGCAGAAACATCCCGACCTTGTGTGGAACTCTCAAACCGCTACGCGGCTCTCCCTGACGAGGCCCCATCCCACCCATCTGATGGCGCCACGATCCCCCTCTCACTGGAATTGGCAGCGCCTCCTCCACCTGCAGGCGTCACTCAGGTGATCACCCAGCCAACTGCAAGGAAACGGAGCAAGTGGTCCCTGACGTAGTCCTCATCTCATCGCAGGTTTCTGAAGGAGGCTGTGATCTGGAGAAGCTCTGGGGGTCTTTCCTCCGGAGACACCGGGGAATCCCACTACAAAGATGCCGTTTGTTTCCGGGCCTATTCCCACAGTAGGTCGTGGTGACGGTCGTTTCAGCCGACTTCTCGGCCTTCATACTTGGCTGCAGTTTGCCTGTAGAACTCACAACATGGCTCTCATCGACAACTTCAACCTGTTCTGGAATCGCTAGGTCTCTGTCCAATAAGACCTTAATTTTAGATTACTTTTTTACCTCCCGTAACCTGGACTTTCTATTTTTAACTGAGACATGGTCTGGTGAAGGTGAAACAGCCACTTTTAACGAACTGTGTTCACCGAACTGTTCTTTCATCAGCTGCCCATGACTCTTCTCCATGTCAGAGCTCAGCACTCAGATCACTGCTCCATCATTATTTACACTCACTGTCACATCAACCACTCAATAACAGCTTAGAAGAAATAATAATCAAGTGAACAACCACTTAGTGAACAAAGAGCCAACCACTGATTAGTCACTTGTTTGTTTGTATCAGGATGCAGCAGCAGAGACCAGAGTCTCCTGATATCAGCCGTGTGTCCATGAAGAGTGACTGGTCTATGGGTTACCCTCTTAACTTTAAAGGTGGACAACTGGCTGATGGAAGGTAAGAATTTGAAACTGAACTTTGTTATTACCTGACTCTCCTGAGAAGAGGAATGATGTCTTGGTCCAGAGCTTCATAGTCTGTTGTATGTCTGAACAATAAATAGTTAAATCATCAACATCACAGTGTCCACCTGTACAACAGTTACATTAATATAAGATCACAACACAGATAACAAGTAGAAAAGGTTTGTTACTTTTCAGTATTTTTGTCTTATGTGTTGTTTCTTGCAGCAAAATCCATCTCATTAAAACTGCAACAGTTACAAATGTAACCAAACATACAGTCAGCAGTACTGTCCTGAGGAGAGGAGAGGAGCAAACAGCTGTACTCAAGTAAAAGTACTGTTACTTTGTAAAAACAAGTACTCAGGTAGATGTAAAGGTAGTCATCAACATAAATCCTTTAGTTAGAGAACACAGGCTTTTACTGAAAAAAAACACTTGAGTAGTGACTAACTTAGTGAAGAAAACTCAGCACACTACTGTCTTGACAGGATAACAATATATAATACAATTAACTACATAACAGGTTTTTGAAATAAAGACTAAAGTGCTTAATTAAAAAAAATTAAATAAAAAAGTATAGCTTGATTTTCCATTCCAGTCTTCTTCATTGTTAATTCCACCGGTTAACCAACAGTCTCAACCATTTTTATTATAAAGAATATCTACACATCTTAACAACTGAACAACTTTAGTATGTCAATTCCCAATTTCTTTTCCTCATCATCCCACCTTCCCTACTTATTTCGCCAACGCCGTTTCAAACCATTGGTGTGTATTTCACTCACTGAGTTATTTGGCTGAATTCCGTCATGTGATCAGTGCCATAAAGGCTAGAAAAGATAGAAAGCGATTAAAATAGAAAACGGTCTGTCAAAATTCAATTCTTCTTAATTATTTATAGGTCATAAGTCAGAGTCTGGATGGGACCACTCCTCCTTTTAGTGACCACATACATAGAATAATAGACTGTCATTCTTCCTCTGCACGTTTCTGTCTTTTTTCATCAGGCTGCATGAATGATGAGAAGTTTATACAGTGGCAAAGAAAGCAAAGCATTAGATCAAAAATGTACCACGCTCTGATTTATTTCTAATGTTGCAGGGAAAACAAGTCAGTTACTCCGTCAATAAAACCAAATAAGCCAAATAATAACAATTTTTTCATCATTAACTTATGAAACATAAGATGCATAGTTTAAAAAAACTATACATATAACAATATAAATTGTATGAGATTTCTTTACTTTGCTTTATTTTTAATGAGGCATTTTCAATCTCCCAAACACATCCACAGGCTTCAGGTTTTGTATCGGATTACACAATTTTCTATTTTTTTCTAGATTCAACCTTTTGAAGTTTAAACTACTTTTCATTTTCTGCCAATGGAAGGTGAATTGAAAACTGAACTTTATTATTGTTGATCAAACAACAGCTGTATCTCAAAGACTGCAGTCAGAGATTTTGCCAAGGCTCCTGACTAGTTTTCTATGAGATATGTTGAACTGTGGGGCCATCCAGAGAGAAGTGGACTGTAACCACCTCTCTTTCCCTGAGCAGTACCATGGACCTAGAATTAACTGGCTTGATGCTTGTTTTTGCTAAAGTAATAAGATTTTTACCAATCCTGGATGACTTCTCTGCTGCCCAGGAGTGATGCTGTGGTCACTCTGAGGTCGTCTGTGAACATCCTGGTTGTGGGCTGTTTTTTTTCAGCAGGTCGTGTCCTGATGGCTCTAATCCTTGCCAACCCTGTGATCCATGCAGTGTGAATGCTCTGCAGATGCAGTGGCCAGTGAAGCCTCTAAATTTCCCCTCTATGTGTCCACAGCCAGCTCTCCATCTCTGCTCTGGCATTGCTCTACCAGCTCCTGATATTTGGCCTCTGTACAGAGTAAAGCTGCATGATTCTGAGGTCTTCCCTCTGATGGGGGATCAGGATGGTAGCTGCTTGGTGGGGGACGTTTATAGTCCTGTATTAAGTTACTGAGATGGGCACAGATTGTTACTGAACCGTACAACTTCTGTGAAACATCCTTGTTTCCTTGTTCCTCTTGACTCCTGACCGAGTCATCTCCCAGTCATCTGCCATCCTCATTTCATCACTGGAGGAATTTGAACTCATCAGTCACCTTTAATAAGTTGTGTTATATTGGAGTTATTCATTTTCCTTAAAGTTGATGTTTTCTCCACAGAGTTCAGCAGGAAAGCTCAGAGGTCCACAGTGATCAGTCTGTCCAGCAGCATCAATCAGACGTGGACTCCATATTTATGGTCTGTACATGAACAATCACACTCTATTCTTTAACTACATCACCCACAGATTAAATGCTGAACTACCACTCAGGTCTCAACTGAAACAATGCTGCTTTGTTTAGACCAAGATGCCTTCACACTGACACCTGAATCACATGTTGTGTTCCACCAGTTTAAATGAAATTTTCAGTTTATGATATGTTCCAGCTGCTGGAGGAGAACATTGTCACTTTTGCGAAGAACGAGCTGAAGAGAGTCCAGAGGGTCCTGAGACCAGATTACCCAGAATGCTTAGAGAATCAGAGGGAGGACGAGGAGGTGTTGGACAAAGAGGATGAAGAGCAGAGGAGAAGCAACAGAGAGGCATTACTGAAGATCACACTCAACTTCCTGAGGAGCATGAAGCAGGAGGAGCTGGCTGACTGTCTGCAGCGCAGTAAGAGGATTTCTGTAAAGACTTAACATGATGGATAAACAAGACATTTACTAACGTCACAAGAGCTGGAAGGAAATGTATTAATATACTCATTCTTTAGGGGTATGAAATGTTGAAATATTGACTTTATAATTTATTTATTTATCTAATTTGTTGTTTGTTCATTCAGAGAGCCATACTACAATCTGCCAACGTAAACTCAAATCTCACCTGAAGAAGAAGTTCCAGTGTGTGTTTGAGGGGATCGCTAAATCAGGAAACCCAACCCTTCTGAATCAGATCTTCACAGAGCTCTACATCACAGAGGGAGGGACTGGAGAGGTCAATGATGAACATGAGGTCAGACAGATTGAAGCAGCATCCAGGAAACCATTCAGACCAGAAACAACCATCAGACAAGAAGACATCTTTAAAGCCTCACCTGGAAGAGATGGACCAATCAGAACAGTGATGACAAAGGGAGTGGCTGGCATCGGGAAAACAGTCTTAACACAGAAGTTCACTCTGGACTGGGCTGAAGACAAAACCAACCGGGACATACAGTTCACATTTCCATTCACCTTCAGAGAGCTGAATGTGCTGAAGGAGAAAAAGTTCAGCTTGGTGGAACTTGTTCATCACTTCTTTACTGAAACCAAAGACGCAGGAATCTCCAGCTTTGATCAGTTCCAGGTCGTGTTCATCTTTGACGGTCTGGATGAGTGTCGACTTCCTCTGGACTTCCACAACACTGAGATCCTGACTGATGTTACAGAGTCCACCTCAGTGGACGTGCTGCTGACAAACCTCATCAGGGGGAAACTGCTTCCATCTGCTCGCCTCTGGATAACCACACGACCTGCAGCAGCCAATCAGATCCCTCCTGAATGTGTTGACATGGTGACAGAGGTCAGAGGGTTCACTGACCCACAGAAGGAGGAGTACTTCAGGAAGAGGTTCAGAAATAAGAAGCAGGCCAGCAGGATCATCTCCCACATCAAGACATCACGAAGCCTCCACATCATGTGCCACATCCCAGTCTTCTGCTGGATCACTGCTACAGTTCTGGAGGAGGTGTTGAAAACCAGAGAAGGAGAGCTGCCCAAGACCCTGACTGAGATGTACATCCACTTCCTGGTGGTTCAGTCCAAACTGAAGAACATCAAGTATCATGGAAGTTCTGAGAGAGATCGACACTGGAGTCCAGAGAGCAGGACAATGATTGAGTCTCTGGGAAAATTGGCTTTTGAGCAGCTGCAGAAAGGAAACCTGATCTTCTATGAATCAGACCTGACAGAGTGTGGCATCGATATCAGAGCAGCCTCAGTGTACTCAGGAGTGTTCACACAGATCTTTAAAGAGGTGAGAGGCCTGTACCAGGACAAGGTGTTCTGCTTTGTTCATCTGAGTGTTCAGGAGTTTCTGGCTGCTCTTCATGTCCATCTGACCTTCTTCAACTCTGGAGTCAATCTGTTGTCAGAAGAACAATCAACCTCCTGGTGGACTGAAGTGTTTGGAGGCAAATCGACACACTTCTACCAGAGTGCTGTGGACAGGGCTTTACAGAGTCCAAATGGACACCTAGACTTGTTCCTTCGCTTCCTCCTGGGTCTTTCACTGCAGACCAATCAAACTCTCCTACCAGGTCTGCTGACACAGACAAGAACAAACTCAGAAACCAACAAGAAAACAGCCCAGTACATCAAGAAGAAGATCAGTGAGAATCTGTCTCCAGAGAAAAGCATAAATCTATTCCATTGTCTGAATGAACTGAATGATCGTTCTCTAGTGGAGGAGATCCAACAGTACTTGAGATCAGGAAGTCTCTCCACAGAGAAACTCTCTGCTGCTCAATGGTCAGCTCTCGTCTTCATCTTACTGTCATCAGAAAAAGATCTGGACGTGTTTGACCTGAAGAAATACTCTGCTTCAGAGGAGGCTCTTCTGAGGCTGCTGCCAGTGGTCAAAGCTTCCAACAAAGCTCTGTATGTGTAAATATATGCATGTAGATTAATTATATCTTTAGTCTGTCTTCTATAGTCAGGACAAAAAACACATTTTTGTAAATGGTTTGTTTTACTTTGCTGATTACTTTTCAGACTGAGTGGCTGTAACCTCTCAGAGAGATGCTGTGAAGCTCTGTCCTCAGTCCTCAGCTCCCAGTCCTCTAGTCTGAGAGAACTGGACCTGAGTAACAGCAACCTGCAGGATTCAGGAGTGAAGCTTCTATCTGCTGGACTGGAGTGTCAACACTGCAGACTGGAAAATCTCAGGTCAGGATTCATACCTTTTTAAACATTAAAGATAAATAATAAAGGCAAATAATCCCCACAACTACTGAAATAATTCACAGGTGAGGGTTGAAACATAAACAACACAGCTCTGTTTCCAGAGAGGTGGCCACCAGCACTCAGCTGACGCTCTGTAAGACAAACATGTTCTAAATGTGTATATAGAACTTGTATCACTGATACAAACCTATGATGCTACCAGACCAGTTCTAGGCTCTGTAACACTACAAATCTCAGTTCAAGAGTAAAGGTTCCGACTCAGTTCTGGCAAAAAGGTCATATTTAAACTGTTTAACATGGAAGTAATTTTAATTCAGAGAGTTTACAGTGACAGTAAAGGCCAAAACACACCGCTACCGAATGATGTGCATCAAAGTAGCTGCCCCTGTTATTTTCTGTGTACAACACCTTCACCAACATTTATGTCATCTTTAATAACCAGCTAAGGCTGAACAAGCATGTTACCACATCTGCTCAGTCTTGCTTCTTGAATCTCAGACGACTCTCCAAGATCAGTCTAATTTTATCCAGTAGGAATCTAGAGAGGGTCATACATGCTTTCATTTCCTCTCATTTGGACTACTGTAACTCTCTCTATACATGTCTGAGCCATCAGAGTCTACATAATTTACCACTTGTCCAAAATGCAGCAGCCAGCCCCTTGCCAAAAGCAAAAGAAGAGAGCACATTAATCCTATTTTAGAATAGATTTTAAGATTTTGTTGATGACTTTTAAGGTTCTCCACTTGCACCTAAGTGCATTTCAGATTTACAGACATCTTATGTGCCCTGCCTCTACCTGTCCTGAGCCAAAGCTCTTTTAGCCACTCCACAATCTCGGCTGAAGACCGAGGGTGACCAGGCCTTTTCTGTTAGGGAACCCACTCTCCTTACCCTCTTTTAAATCCTTCTTAAAGAAGAATTTTTTTTTTGGAGCGTCAAGCAGCTCAGTTGGATGAGCATCCAGTCCTCGCTGCAGTTTGCCCCGGTTCGAGTCCCACATCGGACAGCCCTTAGCTGCATGTCATTCCCCCTCTCTCTGCCTCCCCATTTCCTGTCTCTCTCTACTGCACTATCAATAAAGACACAAAAAGCCCGAAAAAATAACTTTAAAAAAAAAGGAAAGACTTTTATAGGTGTGCTTTCTCTGGGACTTGGAGTCTGAATTTACTTCTAACTTCTTAAATGTATCATTATATGAAATCATTCTCCTGATTCTTATTTTATGTGTGTTCAGTCTGTCAGGCTGTCTGGTCACAGAGGAAGGCTGTGCTTCTCTGGCCTCAGCTCTCAGCTCTAACCCCTCCCATCTGAGAGAGCTGGACCTGAGCTACAATCATCCAGGAGACTCAGGAGTAAAGCTGCTGACTGTTGGACTGGAGGATCCACACTGGAGACTGGAAACTCTCAGGTATGTACAGATGGACAGACAACAGCAGCTCTCACACTGTGCCTCTGTTTCTCTTACTGACTGAAGAACTCTGCTTCATGAATCTTGAGTGAAGGTGGATGAATTTGATTCTGACTTTGTTTCTTCCTCCAGGGTGGACCATTATGGACTACAGAGACTGAGACCTGGTCTGAGGAAGTGTGAGTGTTAAACTAGATTTTTATATTTTCTTGACTGAAGTACGAAGATGAATTTCTCAGAGTTTAATTCAGGATTCAGCTTCTGTTTTTCTCAGTGTGGCTGGATAGATGTTAGAATTCAATCAATCAATTCAAAATCCATAAAAACAACAAACTGAACACAGTAATCCAACAAAACTAATCAAAACATTTTATTAACAGTGGAGCCAACAGAAAGCTGACTTTGTTTCTTTTGGTTTTCTTGACTGTCAATGAAGAGTTTACTTGCATGTAGGTGCTGTTCATAAGCTTTGACTAATATAAGTTGTATTCAGGAAAACCTTCAGTTGTCTTCTCTGGATGTGTTTAATAATTCAGTGTTCAAAAATCTACAAGTCATAAACATAACAGATAATTGTAGGGGTGTGGGTGGATGTGTTTGGGGGTGGTGGTGTTGTGTGTAATGACAGCTGCTCTGATATTATTACAATCTTTATGGATGTGGCTCGATGGTAAAACTGCTCTTGATTTTTGCAGCTCTTTTCACTGACAGGTCGACAGACTGCTGAGGCAGAAACAAGTATTGATATACAAACACATGATTCAGGGTGTGTCGACATAATTTCTGTCTCACTGTGGGAGTGGAAATGAGGCTCCTGTATGTGCGTCAACTTCCACAGTGACTGAGGTTCATGAAACAGAACCAGGTGAACCCACAGCTTTATAATCCTGAAGAAAACAGCAGTTTTTTGCATCTGGCCCCTGGTCAGTGAAAACCAGCTTAGAGACAGTTGGTGGACCCACAGCTCTCTGACTGGATATTCATTACTTATGACTTATAACTTACTTATAGAACTTTGTGCTAAATGTGAGCTCTTTGCTGGAAGTAATGACAGTTTCAGAAAGCAGATGGTTCAGAGCTTCTTTGTGCTGAAGTGGAAGTTTGAATGATTCACTTCCAGTAATCCAGTAAAGTTATTGATAAATCAACAGATGATAAACTGCAGCTGTGTTGTGTCTTTTTCTCTCCATCAGATGCCTTTGAACTGGAACTGGACACAAACACAGTAAATGGAAACCTCAAATTGTCTGACAACAAGAGGGAGGTGACATATGTGAGAGAGGATCAGTCATATCCTGATCATCCAGACAGATTTGACTGCTGGCCCCAGCTGTTGTGCAGAAATGGTCTGACTGGTCGCTGTTACTGGGAGGTCAGGTGGAGAGGAGATGTTCATATATCAGTGAGTTACAGAGGAATCAGAAGGAAAGGAGCCAGTGCTGAGTGTCCATATGGATGGAATGATCAGTCCTGGAGCCTGAGGTGCTCTGATGATGATGGTTACTCTGTCTGTCACAACAACAGAAAAACATCCATCTCCTCCTCCTCTTTCTCTAACAGAGTAGCAGTGTATGTGGACTTTCCTGCTGGCACTCTGTCCTTCTACAAAGTCTCCTCTGACACACTGACCCACCTCCACACCTTCAACACCACATTCACTCAACCTCTGTATCCTGGGTTTGGGTTCCACTCATGGGGTTCCTCAGTGTCTGTTTATTCTTTGTAGGAGGGATAGTCTTTGGAAGTGACAGCAACTTCAGTCCTGTGGTTTAAATATTGGTGGTGGATGAGGTTTCACTTTGGTTTTCATTTGAATCACTGACTGTGCCCTCAATGAACTATTTGTGTTTTTACTTCTTCCTTCTGTAACATTTTTGGAGCAGTGTCTTGTTTCCTCTTGTGCCCTGCTTCTGTTGTTTATCGTTGTTGTCATTTAGTTCAGTCAAAGCTTCAGGAGTCAATGTGAACATTATTCCAACAAATATGTTTATTTCATCCAATTTTGTTTTTAGATAAGGTAATGTAAGCAATGAACAGTAATACAAATACACCCCTCCAATCAGTGCTCATTTAAGAGCTCTGACCCCCAAATTCATGGCCTAATCACTGACACGATTTACACAACATAGAAGTGAGTACTCTGTCACATAGCTGAAGCAAAATAAATCTTAAGATATAAAACATAAAACAAACAACATGCACACAAACACATCAGAGTAAAAAATAGAGAGAGCTGTTTATATGAAACTACAGACACAGAAGAGGAAGCAATAGGTTTGTTAGCTAAGCTAACAAGGAAAGTGAAATGACTTGGCATGGCATTTCAAATTATGCGTCCAACCAAATATATCCATTGTGCTGGCAAACTTGTGTTTTTAGGTCTTTTTGGCTATAAAACATTTACGCTTTGTAAAAATAAATAACATGATACAGGGAAACCAATGAAACTGCAGACTGTGGCTACAGTTGCTGCTACAAAGCTAACACGAGGATGACTTCCCATACATAGCACACCAGATACAGACAGTGATACTCACAATTCTTCCTCTACTGTAGCTAACATCACACCAACAACATATCTTTGCAAACTACAAAGTAAGTTGAATGTCTGTGGGCAAGTAATTTAACAATACTGAACACACAAATGTGACACTGGAACCTGCTTCCTAACTAAACAGTTGTGATTATGAATCACAAACATTAGCGAATGAGACAACTGGAGGAAGTTCTTCCATGCGCTTGCATCCACCTCCAGTCCTCCTGGTCTAGAATAACTCCAAAGTATTTAGCAGTGGGTTCCACATGTTGAGCTAGAGATCCAAGAGCAGGTAGAATTTGGCTATGAGTGAGCTCTGGGCCTATATAAGGATTTCTGTTTTAGAGGAGATGAACTGAAGAAAATGTATTTCAATCCAATCCTTGGACCACTAGAGCTAGGCAGTTATGCAGTGATGATCCACATGGTTTACAGAAAAAACACAGCTGAGTATCATCAGCATAGCAATTAAATGAAATATTGTGCTGTTTAATAATTTGGCCCGAAGGGAGTAAAGAGAAAATAAAATTGGTCCTAGAGTGGAGCCCTGAGACACCTAATAACATATACAGTGCTTGAGAGGAGAAAAATAGACAGAACAAATTTTCAGTTAGAAAAGGAACCCTTAGTGATTGAGAGCAGGTATGGGGCTACTGTATCTAGAACCTCTAATAAGAATTTGATGGGTATTATATCCAGTGGGTTTGATGAGGGAGACATCTGTCTAATAGTTTCAGTTCATTTTTGAGTAGTGTTTTCTTTAATTTCCTAAATGAATGAGACATCAAAATATATAACAAAATGTACTTAAAAAACTATTCACAGAAATTAAAACCAACTGAATAAAAACATCGGCTTTCTCATTTTGACACAGACACCTTCATGTCTTTTTCCCGACTCACATGTCACACTGAACGGATTTCAACTGGTACGGGCAAACAGGAAAACCACGGAGTGCGGTAAGAAGAAGGGAGGAGGGGTTGCTGTGTTCGTTAATGAGAGATGGTGCCACCCTGGACACATCAGTGTCAAGGAACATCTCTGCACTGGAGACTTGGAGCTGCTAGCGGTTAGCATGCGGCCATACTATCTCCAGAGAGAGTTTTCACATGTCATTGCGGTGACTGTGTACACCCCCCCCTCGGCCGTCGCCGCTGCAGCCACAGACCAAATCCATAGTGTTGTCTCTCAACTCCTAAACCAGCACCCCCAATCCCTCCTCCTCATCTCTGGGGACTTCAACCACACACATCCCTGTCCTCTGCTCTTCCTACCTTCACCCAGTATGTGGATTGTCACACCAGGGACAATAAAACTTTGGACTTGTTGTATGCTAATATCAGAAATGCATACACCTCATCCCCCTCCCCTGTGTGTTCATGAAGAGTGACCTGACTATGGATCATCTTGTTTTATTTAAAGTTGAACAAGCTGCTGATGGAAAGTAAGAATTTAGAACTTTATTGTCTGACTCCTGAGAGGAGGAATCGTGTCTTGGTCCACAACCTCCTACTACGTACTTTGTTTTTGATTATAGTGCCTCTGCAGTCAGTCTCAGCTTTTTTACCTTCTTTGGTGCAACCGCGTATTCTCTCCTTGTTGGGGAAATAAAAAGACATTGTCCCAAAAGTGAGGCTGAAGGTTCTGTACTTTTTCAGATTAAGGTCTTGGATCTTTCAGGAGGTCCAGCGCAATCTTGATTAGCCTGAGTGCTATGGATCCTTATGAATTTGTGAGTTCCAACCACAACACAACCAGGTTTCCCTTGTTCTCACATTCCTCCCTGATGAGCTGGATGACTTCCCCTGTGTGTTCCAGGTACTCTGGCATTCTGGGATTTCTCTCTACCCTGACTTGTTACTGTAGTTGTTGAGGAGGAACTCTGTGATCCTCTGTTGATGAGAGTAAAACATATCATCACTTGTGCACTGAGCAGGGAGATTGATCTAGACAGACCCATGGTCCCAGAGTTCTTCACCTCGTGAGTGATGTGACCTGGGGTCATCAGGCAGTTTTGGTCTTTTAGCATCAATCACCTTCAACAAGGTGATCCAGCTAAAACTGACAAGACCATGACTTGTGACACAAATCACTCGTTCTCGTCCATCGCCATCTGGAGGCTTTTTAAATTATTCATTATTCAATTATTCAGAGTTCCATATTAGTGGTAATAAATTGAAACTGAAACAATATTGGCTATGAGTTTAGGCTGGTGCCCCCGAGGACTTAAATTAATATAAAAGTTATTATTTAATATGAATATTTTTAATATGAATATTTTCTTAATTTATGATAGCCAATAAATTAATAGACGAAGATCTAACATTTATGGTGCCCAGAGCTCAGACCCAACATCGGCCAATTGACATTGTGACATTTAATAAACATCGGTTTCTGGTCAGGAATAGAATGTCAGTACCTTATGTGTCAAGTTGGTGTTGGCATGAGATATTTGGAAGACGATGGATTATGGTAACCTTACAACATACCTTCAACCAAATCTCAATTTCTAACAATGTTGGTGGCCAGCTGCATGCCTACACAGATGCCCTATTTGCCTCTGATGTGGTCCTGATGATTCTAATCATAGCCAAACCTGTGATCCTTGCAATATGAATGCTATGCAGATTGAGTGGTCAGCAAAGACTCTACATCCCCTAGCCAGCTCATCCCTGCCCAAGAAACTGCTCTACCAGCTTCCTCTGTACAGAATCAAAGATCTGTGATGCTGAGGTCTTCCCTCTTAGGGGTGATCAGGATGGCAGGAGCTTCGTTCAATGGGGACATTTGCAATATTTCAGTTAGTTAGGTCGGCACAGATTGTTACTGAACCATTCAACTCTTCTGACAATCCGAATTTCCTTCTTCCTCTTGACTCATGGGCATCCTACTTTCATCACTGGAGGAATTTGAACTCATCAGTCACCTTTAATAAGTTGTGTTATATTGGAGTTATTCATTTTCCTTGATGTTTTCTCCACAGAGTTCAGCAGGAGAGCTCAGAGGTCCGCAGTGATCAGTCTGTCCAGCAGCATCAACCAGACCTGGACTCCATATTTATGGTCTGTACATCTACAATCACACTTTTATTATTTAACTACAGCAAACACAGGTTAAACGCTGAACTACGATTCAGGTCTTAACAGTCTCGATGTTGCTCTGTTTAGACCAGCAGGCCTTCAGACTGACATGAGTCACATGTTGTGTTCTACCAGTTGAATGAAATGTTCAGTTTATCATCTGTTCCAGCTGCTGGAGGAGAACGTTGTCACTTTTGTGAAGAACGAGCTGAAGAGAGTCCAGAGGGTCCTGAGAACAGATTACCCAGAATGCTTACAGAATCAGAGGGAGGATGAGGAGGGGCTGGACAGTGAGGATAAAGAGCAGAGGAGGAGCAGCAGAGAGGCATTTCTGAAGATCACACTGAACTTCCTGAGGGAAATGAAGCAGGAGGAGCTGGCTGACTGTCTGCAGAGCAGTAAGAGGATTTCTCTGAAGCCTTAACATGATGCACATATGGGGAGTTTACTAACATCTCAATAGACGGAGGGAAATGTATTCTTATATAAACTACTCTTTTTTCAGGGGGATGAAATGTTGACATATCGACTTTATAATTGATTCATTTATGTATTTTGCTGTGTTGTCATTCAGAAAGCCATGCTACAGTTTGCCAGCATAACCTGAAGTCTAACTTGAAGAAGAAGTTCCAGCGTGTGTTTGAGGGGATTGCTAAAGCAGGAAACCCAATCCCTCCGAATCAGATCTACACAGAGCTCTACATCACAGAGGGAGGGACTGGAGAGGTCAATGATCAACATGAGGTCAGACAGATTGAAGCAGCATCCAGGAAACCAGTCAGACCAGAAACAACCATCAGACAAGAAGACATCTTTAAAGCCTCACCTGGAAGAGATGAACCAATCAGAACAGTGATGACAAAGGGAGTGGCTGGCATCGGTAAAACAGTCTTAACACAGAAGTTCACTCTGGACTGGGCTGAAGACAAAGCCAACCAGGACATACAGTTCACATTTCCATTCACCTTCAGAGAGCTGAATGTGCTGAAAGAGAAAAGGTTCAGCTTGGTGGAACTTGTTCATCACTTCTTCACTGAAACCAAAGAAGCAGGAATCTGCAGGTTTGATCAGTTCCAGGTCGTGTTCATCTTTGACGGTCTGGATGAATGTCGACTTCCTCTGGACTTCCACAACACTGAGATCCTGACTGATGTTACAGAGTCCACCTCAGTGGACGTGCTGCTGACAAACCTCATCAGGGGGAAACTGCTTCCCTCTGCTCGCCTGTGGATAACCACACGACCTGCAGCAGCCAATCAGATCCCTCCTGAGTATGTTGACATGGTGACAGAGGTCAGAGGGTTCACTGACCCACAGAAGGAGGAGTACTTCAGGAAGAAGTTCACAGATAAGGAACAAGCCAGCAGGATCATCTCCCACATCAAGACAACACGAAGCCTCCACATCATGTGCCACATCCCAGTCTTCTGCTGGATCACTGCTACAGTTCTGGAGGAGGTGTTGAAAACCAGAGAGGGAGGAGAGCTGCCCAAGACCCTGACTGAGATGTGCATCCACTTCCTGGTGGTTCAGTCCAAACTGAAAAACATCAAGTATCATGGAAGATCTAAGAGAGATCCACACTGGAGTCCAGAGAGCAGGACAATGATTGAGTCTCTGGGAAAACTGGCTTTTGAGCAGCTGCAGAAAGGAAACCTGATCTTCTATGAATCAGACCTGACAGAGTGTGGCATCGATATCAGAGCAGCCTCAGTGTACTCAGGAGTGTTCACACAGATCTTTAAAGAGGAGAGAGGCTGTACCAGGACAAGGTGTTCTGCTTCGTCCATCTGAGTGTTCAGGAGTTTCTGGCTGCTCTTCATGTCCATCTGACCTTCTTCAACTCTGGAGTCAATCTGCTGTCAGAACAAACACCCTTCTGTTTTCCTATTGTATTTAGAAAAAAACGAAAACAAAACATTTTCTACCAGAGTGCTGTGGACAAGGCCTTACAGAGTCGAAATGGAGACCTGGACTTGTTGCTCCGCTTCCTCCTTGGTCTTTCATTTGAGACCAATAAAACACTCCTACGAGGCCTGCTGTCAGAGACAGGAAGTAGCTCAGAGATCAATCAGTCAACAGTCCAGTACATCAAGATGAAGATCAGTGAGAATCTGTCTCCAGAGAAAAGCATCAATCTTTTCCACTGTCTGAATGAACTGAATGATCATTCTCTAATGGAGGAGATCCAACAGTACCTGAAACCAGGAAGTCTCTCCACAGAGAAACTCTCTCCTGCTCAATGGTCAGCTCTGGTCTTCATCTTACTGTCACCAGAAAAAGATCTGGACGTGTTTGACCTGAAGAAATACTCTGCTTCAGAGGAGGCTCTTCTGAAGCTGGTGCCAGTGGTCAAAGCCTCCAACAAAGCTCTGTAAGTGCACATGTATCCAGATTAACTGTTTTTCTTTTATAAGTCAAAGAAATCTTTTTTTTTTAAATTCCTTTCATTTGTCTTGCTGATTCCTCTTCAGACTGAGTAGCTGTAATCTCAAAGAGAAAAGCTGTGAAGCTCTGTCCTCAGTCCTCAGCTCACAGTCTTCTAGTCTCAGAGAGCTGGACCTGAGTCACAATGACCTGCAGGATTCAGGAGTGAAGCTGCTTTCTGATGGACTGATGAGTCAACAGTGTAAACTGGAAACTCTCAGGTGAAGATTTCACTCTAATAATGTATCACAAGGGAATCCATTGTAATTGACCTGAAATCAAGCATTTGTGTGTTTGTTCAGGCTGTCAGGCTGTCTGGTCACAGAGAAAGGCTGTTCTTCTCTGGCCTCAGCTCTCAGCTCCAACCCCTCCCATCTGAGAGAGCTGGACCTGACCTTCAATCACCCAGGAGACTCAGGAGTGAAGCTGCTCTCTGATGGACTGGAGGATCCACACTGGCGACTGGACACTCTCAGGTATGTAGAGAACAGCAGCTCTCACTGTTTCTCTGTCTCTCTGACCAACTGATGAGCTCTGCGTCGTGTTTCATGGTGGATACGAGTGAAGGTGGTTGAACTTAATTCAGACTTTGATTTTTCTTTCAGGATGGACCATGGTGGACCACAGACACTGAGACGTGATATGAAGAAGTGTGAGTTTGACTCATGGGAACAAAACTTCACATGTTACACAAGAGTTTTAGATTTTCTTGACTGAAGTACAAAGATGAATTTTTTCCAGAGTTTCATTCAGGACTTCTTTTTTTGTCATTGTGGTTTTAAAGATGTTGATGTTGATGATTCTATCAATCAATTTAAAATCCCCAAACACGACAAACTGAAAACAGTTATCCAACAGAACTAATGAATTTTTTTTCTGTAGCCAACAGAAAGCTTAATTTGTTTCTTCTGGTTTTTTGACTGTGATTTTATAGAAAATCACAGGTGCTGCTCTTAAAGGCTCTGTAAACGAGAAACAAACAATAACAACAATAATAAACAATAATATAGCACAATTTTCTATTTAATCTATTTTCTAAGTATATCAAGGAGTAATGGTGTAAAATGTGTCACACCCACTCCAAGCTTCTCTCTTCTTTGTCTGAGTAAGTGGGATGTTCCTGTGTTTGAGTCCCCAGTGTTAAACCCTCGAATAAATCAAATCTTTTCATGTAAAACCTCAGACAGAGAAAAAGATTGGAGCACAGGGGGAGTGACCATGGGGGATACAAGCTCAAATCCTGGTTGGCCTGTTGACTGTCAAAACATCCAGAAAGTTTTTAAGTTTTTCAAGCTTCATTAGTGTCTTTGAAGGCTCCATCAGTGTCTTTACGAGCTCTATCAGTGTCTTTAAAGGCTCCTTCAGTGTCATTTGTTCCACTGCATTCCCTTCTGAATTTCTTTCCCAGTCCAACCTTGGAGTCGATCTGCTCTGGCTTCTTAAGCGGAGGCTGGAGGTGTGGCTGATGAAGCATATGTTTTGGTCTGAGATGCTGGTGGTCTAGTGCGACATCTAGCTGCAGTGATGATCTTTTACAAAACCTTTAAGCTCAAACATCAAATGGATCCCAGCCGCTGTTGCATGTGCCATTTTGCAGCACATTTCTGTATTTGCTTGAGTATTTGCAGCACATGTGTTGTCTAACTAATGAAGATGAATTAGTTTGTGTTTTGTCTATTTTCATGTGTTTACTTAAGTTGCTGTGTGTTCGGCTCTCAGGGCCACTATAGATAAGTTGGAAATGGAAAATAGGCTGACAGATAGAAACCTAATAAGAAAACGTTGTTTGTTAATGTTGTTGTCGATATCACTGATTGTGTGTTTTTCAGTCTTCCAGTGATCTTTAAATTCTTTTTCTCTCCATCAGATTCCTGTGAACTAGAGATGGACCCAAACACAGTAAATGGAAACCTGGAGCTTTCTGAAAAGGAGGTGACATGTGTGAAAGAGAATCAGTCATATCGTGATCATCCAGACAGATTTGACCACTGGCCTCAGCTGCTGTGTAGTAATGGTCTGACCGATCGCTGTTACTGGGAGGTCGAATGGAGAGGAGAGGTTCATATATCAGTGAGTTACAGAGGAATCAGAAGGAAAGGAGACAGTGATGACTGTTTGTTTGGAAGAAATGATCAGTCCTGGAGTCTGATCTGCTCTGATGATGATGATAGTTACTCTGTCTGTCACGATAACAGTGTGGAACCTATCACCACCTCCTCCTCTGTGTCTCACAGAGTGGCAGTGTATGTGGACTGTCCTACCGGCACTCTGTCCTTCTACAGCGTCTCCTCGGACACACCCGACTGTCTCCACACCTTCAACACCACATTCACCGAACCTCTGTATCCTGGGTTCTGGATCTGTTCTGGTTCCTCAGTGTCATTGTGTCGCATGAAGGTCTGAGAGGTCTCTCCTGTGTACAGAAACTCCGCTGACTGTAGGTCAGCTGCTGAAATCAAAGTTGACCCCGTTCACCAACTGAGAAAAATGATCCTAGCAAAAAAAAAGTTATATGTATATATATTTCACTTGCCTCTCAGGACTTCCATAGAGACAACACCAAAGCTTCAAGCATTGTTTTAATAGAATAAAATCTTTTTGAAAATGTGGCTATTGAAGCCCAGAGTGACCATCTTCCCAAAATCGTGATTTTGTTGTTCACGTATGGATTTTTATCAGAAAATTATAAACTGTTATAGAAACCAGCTTCTGTTAGCTCTCATATTCTTGACTGCCTGTAGTACATTTCCCTCCATAATCTGCTGATATTTAGTCAAATGAAGACCTGTGTTGGGAGTCAATCACACTTTATTCATTTTTATTCAAAAAAAGACTTAACCATAGTGACAATAAAACAAAAGACGGCAATCTAAGAAGGCAATCTAAGGAAAAGTGCTGCAAATTATCTTAGGTTATAATTCCATGATGTTTCTATTCAGTGAATGTTCAATTCACTTTGAAATGAGACGATATCTACCACCGACCTAGAGTGTTTCCTCTTTCTTACAATTTTTTGATCTGGATGATATTTAGAAGCCTGAGCAGGTGAAAGCATCCAGAGAAAAACATATAACATAATATATTTTTTTGGTGTAACATAAATATATATTTGCTCCTTTCTTATTCCTTGATTTAACTTGTGTAGCTGTTTTCTTTTAGACTGGTCCATAAAACAGAACAGATGGCCCAAAAAAGTTTATAGAAGCAGAAATGTCATCACCTGGTAAAGTGATCAGTGATCTGTTGATATCAGTCAGTCACCGTCAACCACAAACTGTATGTATTGAGGTTTTTTTGTATTTGGGAATGTGAGCCAGGTCAGACCGCCCACCCCCCTTCATTCACAGTCAGAACACACTCTTGTATGAATACAAACACACACACACACCCTCATGGCCCTGAGCTCTGAGTGTGAACTGAGCCTCTCAGGTTATTTTGGGGGTCAGCTGTCGTTTGTCCCGTCAGCATGACCCTCCTCCTCCTCCTCCTCTTCCTCCTCCTCCTCTTTCCTTCCTCTGCCTTGCTCTGTCTCTTCTTCACCTCCTCTCCTTTACTCCACTGATCCTGGTAAGACTAATTTCATTCTCTCCTCTCTCTGAAATGTTTTACTGAAGTGTTTCTTTTCATGTTTGTAAAACTGTATCTGCAGAGGTGTCACTTTTTTCTGTCTCTGTGCTTCGGCTCATTTCCTTTAGTCAACGGGTTTAGGGGGGGTGGGAAACTTTTTTTCATTTTTCAGGCACTGAATTGACCTTCTAGTAGGTTTTTGTGGATACTGATATGCTAATGTACTCATTCGTTTCACTGTTTGATATTAATGTTCTAACACTCAATATAAAAACACATGGAAGGTTTCCATCATGGCCGCCATGGCACAATAAGATGCTTTGTCACTGTCAGTGCCTGTAAGTCTTTAAATATCCTGCCTTGTCACTGTGTCCTAAGATTCCAAGGCTTTCAAATGCACTGCAAATAAAAATCATTATTAAAATAATTTGATTTGAATACTATTTTTTTTTTACACTTGATGGTACTGTGTATAGTTGCTTATGGCAGGAAGTTGACAGAAAAAAACTTTATACAAAAATGATACTAAAACTGAGTCAAGACGTGGTTAAACTCAAAGTGTTACGTGTGTGAGGATTTTAATTTTATGAATTTTTGTAAAATTTTAATGTTTGTGTTCATTTTATCACTGTCCTTGCTTCAGTTAGATATATCGATTGTTCACTTTTTGGCCTCATTTGTGAGTCATCTCCATCTTGGTGTAAAACTCATTAACTTTCTGGTTTTAGAAATAATAACAATCTTTGTTTCACTTGATTCCACCTTCACCAGTCATGAATCCTCGTTGTTGTTTAGCTGTGTCATTTATTTCAGCTCAACCTGACCGCATGTTGTTACATTGGAAAGTATGGACATGGAGAGTGGAAAAATACAGTAGATATGAAATATCTATGTAAAACCTAATTTGAAGGATAGGAAGATAAATTCTTGGAGTTACAAACATTACGTTTTAGCAGACAACAGTGATCCAAAACTGGTGACTGTCACAACTTTTTTAGCATCAGTATTTTCTATATTAATTTAGTTTTTATTTTAATTAGATAAACTGGATGAAACTTATTTTACTTTACTTTTATTTGTTTTTGCGATTGTGATTTGGTGACTTCAAACATCAGGTTGTTTCCATGATTTTGTCCAAAGTCTGTTGTTATGCTTCAGGGTTTGGACACACATTTGGATTTTATATACTCATCGAGTAAAAATATTAGCATGAGTTGTTTATGTTGATGTGGTCAACAGCTTGAAATCCAGGGGGCGGGACTGTGATACCACTGTGGGTGGAGCCTAGTAGGGTATGGGGTTGTACAGCAAGGGGTGGTGTGTGATATGACAGCAGATAAAGGGACAAAGTAGCTGAAGTTACATAAACACAATGTCCCATGTTATGTATAGTATGTGTGTGTGTGTGTGTGTGTGTGTGTGTGTCTGCGTCTGTAACAGGCAGGTCTACCATATTTGGATGCTCTCAGAATAGACAAGACCACAACAGGTGTTGTCTGAAGTGTGTGTGTGTGTGTGTGTGTGTGTGTGTGTGTGTGTGTGTGTGTGTGTGTGTGTGTGAGTGAGAGAGAGAGAGAGAGTGGGGGTTTGCTGGCTCATATGGCTAATTTTAACTCGACAGATAACGGTGGCAGCCGCCATTGCAACAGAGCTGTGAGGATAAACAGCTACTGGACAGACTGAATATATTCCACAGGAACAGACACACACACACACACACACACACACACACACACACACACACAGATTTGCTAGACAAAAAGCTTCTCTTTCTTCAGATTCAGAAATACCAAAAGCAACCGTGTAATTATCCATGAAGGTTGTGAATAAAGTTACAGTCATCACATTGTTTGCAGCAAATGAACACTTTACTGTCAAACCAGATTTTTTGTTGAGCATGACAGAGCTGACATCCATCCACAGAAGCTGTGTGCATAAAATCAGAGAGGCTGCTGGGATGCCTGCAGCACCACAGGAGTTTAGAGGCTTAGTCTGTTCCTACATTTGAATCCATGTCCTTTTAATTACATGGCAGACATGCTGTGATCTATCACAGCCAACCCTCTTGAATCTGCAGAGATTCTTTGACTCAGAGTTGAACCAACCCAAACGAATGGACCCAAGCTTCGGTAAAAGCAGATTAAATCTCAGTCAGAATTGTGAAGGAAAAGACGTTATAAATCCCTCTCTTCATTATTTCCAGAACACTGAGGATGGAGACGTCGGTGAAAACAGCAAAGGTGCTGGTGCCCCCCCAGCCTGACGTGGCTTCCTTGAACAACGAGAACACAGAAGGCGAGGCGGCGAGGCCTGCTGCCCGCGGCTCCTCCTCTGACCTCTGTGACCCCATGCTGGAGTTCAGCAGACGGCTGGAGGACATCCTCAGCACCCACGGCTCAGCAGCCAGTCTCCTGGACAAACAGGTGGGTCAAGAACCAGCGTTCACACCAAACTGTTGCTCCATAGTTTTCTAGCTGCTGTTGATGTATGGGAGTGTAAATGCAAATAAAGTTGTGTATTGTTTTGAATGTATCAGAGTGTGGTAGAGGCAGAGATGGAGAAGATGAAGGAGGAGGCAAAAGATGACGTCACAGTTACCACGGAGACAGGTGAGACCGGAAAATGCAAAGTGTTCTCCGTGGACTGAGGCTTTGGTACTTTCACAGTATTAATATAAAACTTAGACCTGCTTTATAATCAAACAACACATGGACAGAGACCTTTAGACTGTATGGAGTGAAAACCCCAAAAAATAAATAGCCTATATAATAATACTGATTTATATTATTACATATATTACAGAGTAAGGGATGACACAAGGTATTACAAGAAATTATCTGTCACTATGTCATTTTTTATGACTTCCACTCTTTCTCTCTTTCTCTACAGACGTCTCTCTTGTCATGCAGAGTCTGAAGAACCTGAAACTGGAAGATGTGATGAGGAAATATGCTGAGCTGGTGAGAATCAATCTTGTTCCTCACTATGATATGTATTAAGTTTTATAAAGTGTTTGACTCCCAACACAGTGGTCCCCAAACTGTGGGCCACAAAGGTATCACAAGTGGTCTGACAAATTATTTGCAAAACAGTAGAGTTTTGATGCAAACATGTATTTATAAAAAATATGTATGTAACTAATGTGTTTAATTGTTTGAAAGCGAAATTGTCTTAAAATTCCTTTCATTGTTTTTTTTTCCTGTATTAAGGCCTATCAATGTGATAAACCAATGATATGAACTGTTATGTCATCGCTGGTCGGACAGCATCTTAAAACTTGTTCGCTAAAACATTACATCCAAAACTGGAGGATGAAAATGGATAGCTGCTTTGTAATAGGAA